>NW_014577514.1:87371-93989 GCF_000485595.1 Priapulus caudatus
GGACGCGTGTGCTCCCGAGATAGAGAGAGAGAGAGAGAGAGAGAGAGAGAGAGAGAGAGAGAGAAAGATGGGGAGAGATAGAGAGAGATAGAGAGAGAGAGAGAGAGAGAGAGAGAGAGAGAGAGAGAGAGAGAGAGAGAGAGAGAGAGAGAGAGAGAGAGAGAGAGAGAGACAAAGAGAGGTTGAGGGTGACGGAGAGGGAGAGGGTGAGCGGGAAGGCGAGAGAAGTAACTATATATCAGAAGGAATACGTGCATCCGTGCCTGTGTGTGTATATATATATATATCAGGAGTAGATAATAGGGAAGGAGTGTGGGGAGGACTTCAATAAACAAGGAAAATTCGTCATTTACTAGCCTTAGAATACCTGCGATTTACTACGCGTAACTCAACCAACTTGAGCTCAAATCGTACACAGTACATTCGCCTAGCATCGTGCGAAATCGTTTCCTCGTATACATCCGCAATCCGGAGATACAGACTAAAACGTACGACACGATTTTCCATTATGTTGCCAGCAAACTAAATGTGTAAACCGCCTAACTCGAAACAAAAGGCAGCTACTAACGACTCTCGCGCTCTCGGCGATGCGGTGTGCGCTAATCTTTGACCTATTTACAGCTGCCTTTTGTTTCGAGTTAGGCGGTTTACACATTCAGTTTGCTGGCAACATAATGGATAATCGTGTCGTACGTTTTAGTCTGTATCTCCGGATTGCGGGTGTATACGAAGAAACGATTTCGCACGATGCTAGGCGAATGTACTGTGTACAATTTGAGCTCAAGTTGGTTGAGTTACGCGTAGTAAATCGTAGGTATTCTAAGGCTAGTAAATGACGAATTTTCCTTGTTTATTGAAGTCACACTCCTTCCCTATTATCTACTCCTGATATATATACATGAATAGGAAGCTCAGGCGAGAATGCTCACGTTATTCATTCAGTGATATCATTCGGCAGTCGGTCAGTCGCAAGTGAGTAGTAATCGACAGCAAATGCAGGTGCGAAATATCGTGTTCTTCAACATCCGGCATGGAATGAGACTCACTAACAACTAATGAAAACCCAATTTACGCTAACGATGTGAATGCACGCATTTGTCAAGGCCGCATCACGGGGGAACTGTACACATAGCAGCCCAACCATTACCGAGCAAGGTAACGCAGTGAATAGCATAGCAGCGCATAATGCTGAATATATCCACTTATATGCCGCATCGATCGATCCTTTCCCAGCGTGCGAAGACAAATTAAATTAGACTTGCAATTGCCAGCTGAGAAAATAACAAGGATGTCACGTGACGGTTTTTACGGCGAATATCGGCTTAGTGAAAACATCTCATTTTGGCTTTACGTTGACCATGGAAAGGAAGTAGTCTCAAGGGGAAGAGTGAGCCCATACAGATGCAGTACATCAAGATCATCCGATTTTACTGGAATGCCCGCGAGATGGCGCGGATTAGTATGAATATTGAAACTACTGCCCGTAGGGTCTATTAGCGCGTTCACGCGTAGCAAAATCCACGGTTCGTACGCGTACGAAACAGAGTTTCGTACGTACTCGCGATAAATTTTCCTCGTGTGAATGACCACGTATAGCTATACTCAGTTCGAAACGGGTATCACTATCCTGACAAAATGAGTGCGTTTCCTACGTACTTCGTATAGCTATACGCGTATAGCGGACGTGTGAACGACCGGCTATAGCTATACGCGTATAGCGGACGTGTGAACGACCGGCTATAGCTATACGCGTATAAAAATAGGAAACAAAGCGCTGTCGACGGTCTACGAGAAAATGTTAATGTTAAGACTAATGTTAAGACTAATTTTGTTTCTGACAACGGGCCCCTGGACATCATCTCTATCCTTGAACCAATTAATGCATAAAGTTATAAATGTGGCATAATTGGTTGTGACATGTATAGAATGACTGTCACAAACATGTAATTTGTTTTCGAAAATGGGTTACCGTATATACTGGTACCAGCAACAGCACACAGTTGTTGTTGACTACATGCAATTTTTTAATGCCATAAACTATAGTACACTGTTTGTGTACAGCGACGTACGTACATTCCAAAACTACGTGTGAACGCTGTTTAACTCAAGGTCACGCTATACGCGTATCGTACGGAGTCCGTAAGATACGCGCTCGAAACTGGGTTTTACGGTACGTGTGAACGCGCTATATGTCTCCCTGACCTCTGTTTGACCTGGCTCGTTTAGTTATTTCTGACTAACCCTAACCCTAACCCTAAGCCTAACCCTAACCCTAACCCTATATATATTATATATTATATATATATATATATATATATATATCATATATAACTATTATTAGTCAGAAATAGCTAAACGAGCCAGTTCAAACAGAAGGTCAGGGAGACAGAGACCTTATCTGCCTAACCTGCTCTATACGACACAGCATCACAGCGCGTTGTGCAGTATATCTAGAGTGTAGAGGACAACTGCAGCGCAATGCAGCTTTGTAACTGTATACTGTTATACCGAGGTTTCTTGCGCTAGACACAGTTTTTATCTTGCAAGTTCTCTGCTTCATCTATATATATCGCAAATTTATATATGCATATCAATTGTGCATTTCTTAGAAGAGAAGCGGAGAGAAAGAGAGAGAGGAGAGCGAGAGGAGAGAGGAGAGGAGAGAGAGCGAGGAGCAGAGAGAGAGAGAGAGATGGAGAGAGTCAGAAGGAGCGAAGAGAGGAGAGAGAAGAGAGAGACGAGAAGAGGAGAGAGCGACGAGCACGAGAGACGAGAGGAGATGATAGAGAAGAAGGAGGAATGACGAGAGAGACGAGAGAGGAGAGACGAGCAATTATATATATGAGAGAGGGAGAGAGAGGACGAGCGAACCGAGAGAGAGAGGAGAGATCTATGAGAGCGAGAGAAGAGATGAGAGAGACGAGAGAGAGAGAGAGAGAAAGTGTCCACTCCATTTCATCTGTTCTGCTCGGCACGGGAAAGAGAGAGAGAGAGAGAGAGATATTAGTTCAATACTGAAATGTTTGATTAGCTTGATTCGATTTCATAATTATATAATCCATTTTATCGCACAGCATTGCCAATTATGGAAACAAATATCAATTTGGACTTGTAATGGCATTTCCAACCTCAACATGGTTAGAAATATTCGCCAGAATGTAATATAAGCGCCTTCTGAAAGATGCTCTGACATAGATGGCGCTTAATAATAAATAGACCAATAGGATTATTATTTACCTTTCCAATGTGTGAACGATTTTGGTTTGCCTGCTCTATAAAAGAACTATACTAAACTATTAAAGAACTTGTCTTGTGGAAGACGACCAGAAAACCGGTGTGTCGGTAAATGATTCTGTACCGATGTAGCGTCTATCACGCAATCAACGTTTCCATCCACGTGACTGTACATTTTTAAGAACGCAGAACGCATACACGCACACACATGCACGCACGCACGCACACACGCACGCACGCACACGCGCACACGCACGCGCACACACGCACGCACGCACACACGCACGCACGTACACACGCACATGCACACACACGCACACATACACACACACGCATACACGCACGCACGCACACACGCACGCACGCGCGCATCGTATGAATTATGCAAGCACATGCGCACACCTCTGCAAGCTTCATTATAGCTAATATTATAACAAAGGGAAACCCGTGCATTTCAAGTGCTAGTTAGGCCTACACCCGAACCACAAAACGCACACAAAATCGATGATCGCATGGCATGTTTAAATACGTGCAATCTCTGTGAATGTCACCATCTTTACTATCATCAGTTATCGTAAAGACGTTATTGTATTGCTCATGTCATCGACTTACCTATTGATCCAATTTCTAATGAACTGTTATTTTCTATCACGAGCAAGACGTGTTTGGCCAAATTACAATGTAGAATTTCTTCACGGATTATTTTGCGCTGCTTTTTATTTAATCGGGTATATACTTTATTTCAGTTACTGTTTTTAAATCATTTTATCAAATCTAAATAATAAACGCTTTGAAACCGATTAATGATATTTATATGACATTTCCATCGGGTAATAATCTATAATGTTTCTAGTAATTCAGGTAACATACCTATATGTAATATAGTGACACGTGTTCCACTTAACCGTCACACAACGACATTCAACGAATATTAGCCGAATTTTGTTTTGTTCCGAGTTCCGGCCACCAAACATGCAATTTAAATTCATATTGTTATTCATCTTTGTCATGCGCTTGGCTGTGATTCCAGGCAAATCACGGGTACGCTCATATATCAGTGACAAGGATTACGAGGAGCGGTCTCTCACACGTAATAATCTGGTACTTAACCAATCTAGCAGCTAATCTTCCACTGCTTTCAGTAACCGTGTAGACCCCCCGGGACGTGTGACTTCGCGCATTACTAAACACGCTACTACACAACCACGCTCACGCACGCGCATGCCACGTATAAACCTATCGAATTACAACATAATTATTGTTTTACACAGGGGACTCGCCGTTTTTCATGAAAAACGACATCTAGCGACAAAGTAACGCGATCAGGAAGGTTTGACTGGCATTTACCGTGTTGACATGAAGTCACGTATCAGTTCAATACCGATCTCTTCGCTATGTGTATACCCTTCACACGATAAAGTTTACGTGAAAACTCCGTGATGTGTACCGATTGCACGCACCTGTTTCCACAAATATGCTAAATAATCTTGTCTATCAAAACTTTTTAAAAACTAGATTAGCACGCACAAATCGTGGAATTTATGGAAATTATGCATATTATGCAAATTATGCAAATTATGCAAATTATGCTCGTATTATTCATATTTTTGCGCGGAATAACGCGCTTATCTCGATACAGCGCAATTTAATTATAATTATTCAGTGATGCTTTCGGTTTTAATTACTAATAAAAACATTAAACAGTTCTGTGGGAATTAATCACTGGCGGATAATCAGCTTAGGCGTACAGTTACAAGATATAATAAGATATAATTATGTTATTGTAGACATACGTAATGATGCCTTCCCATGGTGTTCATCATTCCCTGTGAAGTATCGCACTTGATGTGATATTCAGTTACTGGTCTTCTTAATCATAGCGTTTCAGAAAGCGGATTACATATTTATTTCATACGTCACATAAGCAGCATCCATTTGAATTGCATTGTTATTTTTTCCTAGCATCGTTATCCAGACCATCTAGATTAGTTTCATGAATTATTATACAATCAGCGTCCAGCGCCATCTACTGCTAGATAATACAATCACTTGTCGTGCGATACGAGCCTAGAAATAGAACACATACCTATTACCTACCAGTGTGTACGTCGATATAAAGAGATTAAAATTATGAACTTACCTTTAGTTGTGTTTTCAAGTTGCATATCAGACAGTAGTGGTGTACATGAAAAGAAAAAAAAACAACGAAATGGTACACCATACCTAACAGGTATCCGCGGAAGCGTATATGTACACTTATTAATCTTGTGATCTGCAAAACAATCACATATTAATTTTATTAATATAGAAATAGCGCAATGACCGTGGAAACGATATAGGTAAGGCATATATTTATTACGTATTTCGCTGCTGTCTCGACACAAGAAATCTCAATATCTGGCAACGTTTGCATTGTGTGAAGTAAAAACAGACGTTTTCCTCCACGAGGTGGCAGCACTCGACAGTAAGCAGCTGCGTGGTCGAAAAATACCGATTGCAGTTCCTATTACAAGAACTGTTGTTAGATTCGCCGTTTTACAGAGATTTTTGTCGCCTATAATGCAAGAAATTACGTATTTTCATACCACCTCTCTGGAAGAATATATCAGGAAGCATTACCCCAGCATCACCAAAGCAACTATTCTGTCACATAGGACGAGTGGGCGGGGTGCCGCGGAATGACAAAGATAAGGGGGTCATTGACAATGTTCTACTAAGTAACAGTCACATAATTATAAAAGGGAGACATCTGGCTTTATTTGCCATTTTATCATTTATCATTCAAGGCGGTCGTTGGTAAAATGCGGATGAAAAACACTTGGCTTATAACATTCGAGACGCTAGTACACGCCAATTAACACACTGCATGCATAATAGGTCTTACACGAAATAATCTGCGAATGAATCAATTCACATTCGTTGTTTCTTCGACAGCAACATTGCCGTAAAATCTTAAAACACACGCATACGTATATAATAAATAATATCCACTAACAATCCGTCACGAGTTCAATGAAGCGACACACGCATAATTGCCATACATGTCAAATGTCACCACTGCTATAATAGGAGGGGAAATGGACTTTACATGTCAGTACGCCATTTTCTTTGCCTGTTATATACGAAGCAAAACCATGCATGACGTAAGCGGACCACTACCTGCACTATTTCTGCGTGACCATGAGTGAACAGCAGTGCCAGCTAGCGCGGTAAACACGGTGCTAAGTCAATCCTCTCCCACAGCCTGAATGTAATGCAGATTGAATTAGGCGCGTTTATGGGCCATTATTGCGAGAACGAAAGCGTTTGGCCCCCACACCGATACACACGTACGCGCTCTCTCTCTCACACACATACACACACACACACACACACACACACACA
>NW_014577514.1:95997-101587 GCF_000485595.1 Priapulus caudatus
TAAGACGTCTAATAACTAGTTACTAGTACTAGACGACCAATAAGTAATTACATTAGCTTACTTATAAAGCGCTGCCTATCGTTAAGTTACGAAATTCAATTGAAGCGAACTTTCATCGTTTTTGGATATTAGCCATTGTTACTCCAAGTTCATAAGATGACAGGAGGACAGCTTTGAGGGCGATTACCCGTGCTCATTAATTTTGGGCGTGCAGTTAGGAACATACAGAATTAATGAGCAACAAAACAAATCGCACACTGATAGAAGGCTGTCACTGAGTAATTGACAATAAGAACATCCCTTGTCTAATCCTACCACTAAGGGGCGGATACAGGAATTTTTGAGCGAGCAAGTTACAGGAGTCCTTAAGGCCACGTAGCGAATATTGAACCATGGATTTTTGGGGGGCTTTAACATCGAACTTGACGTTGGCTGCGTGGCTAGGTATCAAATATCACGTACATATATGTGTATGTATACAGACGTGCGTGTGGGGCGCAGGCTACAGCCAATCGTGTGCTAAAGATTAAAACCTCGTGATGAGTGAACATTGTTTGATTCACTCGTGTAGCCAAATAATGCGCGTGTGAATTTTCTATTATACATGTTATCAGAATTAAATAATCTCAAAGAGATTTAAATGTAGAGAAAAGATTTGTTGTTTTTAATTAGAGATTTATACTTACTGTTGATGTTATGTTCATCACCTGAGCGCTTCCTAGCACTGATACAAGCTTCGTTATGTAACGTCTCTATTAGAAACTTTCAGTCTATCTCAGTCTATTTAGAACTCCAGTAACCCGGACTTGAACATTGCACTGTATCAACTCTGAATATTAAACATCGGAATTTACATCTTGAACCTTGAATCTCGTGTTCTTGAAAGCGAAAATTGAACTCTAAGAATGCCGGCCCGCCCGTGACCTCTATTTTGGTTTAGCTAGTTTGCCCCGTAATAACATGCGTCAACAAACACCCGCACACACACCAGCGTGACGTCAGCAATTTACAATAACAATGGAAATTGAAAATCAATGGACACTTGCTGGACGGGTACGGATGAGTAGATTTGCATATAAAGCGATGATCTTTAGAAGATTCGATCACGCATACTGAGCGGGTGTACGCCACTACGCGCTCTCAGTAAACGCCATCATCTAATTTGACAGATGTACGGACAGCGAGCGGACTACATGCGAGGTGCGAGTCAATACTACATGGCAGCTCTAACGAGATCGTGACCTGCACGTAAACCCGAGTGTGGAGCGCGTGGAGAATTCAAAGCGAAGTCTTAAGATGCGCACACAGACACCGTGACTTAGCAGTCCACCTAACAGGAAGCTGCAAACCCGGGCGTTTGTTTGTGTTGGGTTATTAACTAGCAATCAAGCGTGCTTTCGCAAATGTGCGCGCACGCACACGCACGCACGCGCGACACGCGACGCGGTCACGCGACCATCGTGATAATCGCGTGAGATGCCCTTCCCGTGGTCCGACCTCTTGATATTTACCCAGCTCTCCAATAGCGGGCTGGCTCAAGCACTCAACCGCTCTCTCAAATTGAATTTGTCCGCAGCTTACGGCTCCTACGCATGCGCGCTTAAAACATGTGTGATGTGAAAATGTCGGCTGTGCATACATGCGTCACGCAGTGCATGGATAACGAGGCGGCGCGTTAGCACCCAACACGAGCAGTATGACGTCTATGTTATTGACTGCGATGTCGTTTACGATTATAGATATTATTTCATATTATTTTGATATTATTATTACTTATTATAATATAGTTTATCGGGATCCGTTTACGACGGTGTATGCGGCGTCGAGAATGTCGGAAATTTCATGAACGAGAGTAAGGTGACAGATGAGTTAATCTAGGAATAGCGCAGTACGCGTTAGGCAATAATTGTACAAGCTTATACACACGTATTGCAAGTCATAATCATAATAATAAAAAACAATCGAACGGGAAAACAAAAGAAGACAAAAGAATATATAAATTAAAGACAATCGCCCGCATTCTAAAAAACCATTGTCGATATAGCACTCACGGTTTTCATGCGTGTGTATAGGAAACATTTTTGGCTAAAATCGGTTTCTACTAGGCTAACTCTTTCGCAACTCTTTCGCTCTAATCGCAAGAATTTCTCTTGCCTATCTCTCTTTTTGTCACAACTTCACAGCCGAAAAGGCTTTATAGTTTCTCTGAGCGCCGATCCATCACAGAATTATGCAGCTTGTCATTGTCATATATGCATATCACAAAAGACAGGAATCAAGCAGGAAATCCGTGTGTGCATGAGAGATCCGTAGCATAATGAACACCCTGGTGATTCCTCTAGTATCATCATCATCATCATCACCATCATCATCAACAGCAGCAGCAACAGCAGCAGCAGTATCGTCAACGCCATCATCATAATCATCATCGTCGTCATCATCGTCGTCATCATCGTCATCATCATAATCATCATCGTCGTCATCATCGTCGTCATCATCGTCATCATCATTATCATCATCATCGTCATCACGCGGTCGCCGCTAGACCCGCTGATCTCAGTCAAAACATCGATGAGGAAACAAACCAAGAAATCCCTCCAAATTTAAACGAGACTTTTTTTACTATGAAAGTGTCTTATCGGGTTACGAGAAACGGTCAAATTCACTGAAAAAAATTATCGTTTCAAACGTGCGAAGTGGCAATAAATGTATGAAAAGTGCAATACAAACATCGGTGAATAACGCCTGAAAGCGAACCACTCAGGGGCTTAATTAAGACAAACAGTTGCTGGGGAACCTGACAAGAACAGCTGACGATCTTCACTCAGATTAGGATAAATTAATTCACACTTCATGAACATCGCGTATGCTAAGCAGTAAGTTACGGCATTAATCAGTTACCGCGGGACGTTGATCGCACATATCAAACTTCATAACAAGTAGATAATACCTTCACTATATGCAGAACGGGCAATATTACGTGCTAGCGTTCAACTCGATATTCATTTCGGACTAGAATCTGTTCATCGGTTTGGTTTTCTTAGAATCGTATCAAACGTATATGTCGCTAACAAACGAAGCCACAAACGAGGATATTCTGATATATGGCCCAGAATTAGCAGCAGAATGACAATAACCTCAACATGTCTGCACGGGCTTTATATATGGTACTAACTCACGATAAATAGCTATCTAATGGAGACAACTGACTGTTACACGGACACCTATGTGTACGAGAAGTAAATAAATTACGCGGGACATGTACGAGACGCAAGATGGTAAAAATTCTGCACGCTTCTTAAGGTGCGTGTGTTTCACGCGGAGTAGAAGGATGCTTTAACAAGATGCATTAGACACTCCGAATCTATTTCTGAAACCCGTTGAAGGACTTAATGAGGATTTGACGTTAAGTAGCAAACGTGACAACACTATCCGCCCTGGATCGTTAACAACGTGACAGCGTTGAAGTATTCCAACCCGTTAATAGATTTACCGGAATAGCTGCAGTTGATTCGTTGAAGGCCAGAGCTACAGTGACTCTAACCAAGCAATAAAATTAGACAACGCTCGTGCGTTTCATGTTTAGAAGTTTAATAATTAAGAGACGAAGGAAAGAGATAGGCGCAAATAGATTAAGAATATTTGGCGATGGCTTGATTATCGTGTACGTGCGCAATTGCATATATGCATCGTGCAACTGTACGGTGCAGCGATCACAGCATCTTTGTCATTTAGATGCATCAGTTATCGACTACTACGATCACCAGCAAGCATTGAGAATCAAGCGATGAGCCTCGTACGTCGGACAGCGATTTACGGACCATGGGCATGCGGGAACAGATAGTCCCATCAAGTTAGCTGTACGTCGATGCAAACATGTACCCTCCCTCCTCTAGCAAGAAACATAGGCGAGACCAAATATACGATGAGGTATATATCGACCGTACTGTATCCATCAAGATACTGCTTTAGAAAAAATCTCTCCGTCAAGAAAAACTCAATATGTTGAAGGTGCTGAGGCCGAAGCTACAGGTTCTTTGATGAAATAAACCGCACAAGCCGCAAGGAGGCAACGTGATATATGACAACATGAAAACCCATCGAATGATAACTAATTTCCAGTAACAATATCATGTCTCGACGTTTTAGAAATGGGAGCTCGCATGTAAAGCCAGAAAACTTTTTGTTTCGCAACTTTTTGTTTCGCAGCGCCATTCCGAATCGTGTTTACGAAAAGTTCCAGAGACGTGTATATTATTTCACGAAAACAATACTGAATATATTTGACTACTAATATAACCAACTGTCTTATAAACATTATATTGATCATATAGGAAATGTTTACGCTATGAATTATTGCGGTGATTAGCTTGAACATGCTAAGAAAAAATATCGGTATAACCTCATTTAACATCACGACGACAACAAAAATGTGTGACGAATCTGTAATAATGTTTAAAATATGAGAGATCTCTGCCAGCACTTTATGGCGGAGCCAGGCCGTATCCCCACGTTGACCAAACATTCATACTAAACTACGCTAATAATAATAAAATATCAACTAGCAATAAGAGGCAAGCTAGAAATCGGAACTAGAACGATAACTATAGAAATAGCGCATTTCGCAGTCAGCATATCGAGTGTACGTGTGCGAATAATTCCCGACGTCGACCGCTGAATACCGGTCCGGAAATTAGGTTCGGACTTATTTAGGATTTCCTGCTGGCAGTGAGAAGTCGGGTCATGCATTCATTATTGCGGTTAATCATACACTGCGCATTATTTCATATATATTCGCGCGGCGTTTGCCTTTCACGCGATCGGGTGGTCGCTTGCATGTATGGAAAACTGATGATGATGATGATGATGATGACGATGATAATGATGATGCTGATGATGATGATGATGATGATTATGATTATGATGTAGGCGATGAGGACAATAATGATTATGATGACGATGATGATGTTGATGATGATGATGATGATGATGATGATGATGTGGACGACGACGACGACGATGATGATGATGATGATGGCGGTGATCCTGCATGCGCACTTTATACGTGACCTAATACAAGACCTTTAATACAGGGCACCATTTATCAGCATGGATGCAGCAATTTCCAGCAGCATTTTTACACGGCGACATTGTTACACCGACCATGACTCATCAATCAGCGAGATGATGATCGAAACATATACGTCATCATCGGACAAGGCAGCCTGGCAGGGGGAGATTGACGTCATCACACACGCAGCACGTACACGCACGCGCACACACACGCGCACGCGCACGCGGACGGAGAAAGAGTAAGAGAGGGAGTCAAACAGAGAACGAGAGAGCGCGCGCGCGAAAGAGAGAGAGAGCGAGAGAGAGAGAGAGCGAGAAAGAGAGAGGGAGCGACACTAGCTACAACCCTCCTACACTGACACTAGTACAACACTAGTACAACACTAGGTACGATGCGACACTAGCACAACCCTCTACAACACTAGTACAACACTAGTACAACACTAGGTACGATGCGACACTAGCATGTCAACCTCTACAAACTACACACCCCTAGCGCGAGCATGATGAACGTGTC
>NW_014577514.1:103320-112898 GCF_000485595.1 Priapulus caudatus
CCGCGACGACGAGAGAGAGAGAAGAGGGCAGAGAGAGAGAGGACTAGAGATGAGACGGAGCGCCGCGCCCGCGACGACGAGAGAGAGAGAAGCGAGCAGAGAGAGAGAGAGAGAGAGAAGAGAGAGAGCGCGAGAGAGAGAGAGAGATCGAATATCCTATTGATTCTTTATTGAGTGTTAGGCCGACGAAAGTGATTCAATGTTTGTTTTATGCGCCGCGCGGGCTCTCTCTTCTCTCATCTCGCCTTCTCTCTCTTCTCTCTCTCTCTTCCCTCTCTCTCTCTCTCTCTCCTCTCTCTCTCTGCTCTCTCGCTCTCTCTCTCTCTCTCTCACCTCTCTCGTACTCTGCTCGGCCTCTCTCTCTCTTCGCCCTCTCTCTTTCTCGCTCTCTCTCTCTTCTCCTCTCTCTCTCGCGGCGCGCGAAGCGCTCTCTTTTCCTCTCCTCCTCTCTCTCTCTCCTCTCTGCTCTCCTCTCTCTCTCTCTCTCTCTCTTTCTCTCTCTCTCTCTCTAAATCTCTCTCTCTCTGTCTCTCTGTCTCTCTCTTCTCTTTTCTCGTCTCGAGCTCTCTCGTCGCCTCTTTTCTTTCCTCTCTCTCTCTTCTCTTTCTCTCTCTTTCTTAGCTGATAGTGTGTTGTGTGTGTGCATGATGGTGTGTGTGTGTTGTGTGTGTGTGTGTGTGTGTTTGTGTGTGTTCTGTGTGTGTGTTTTGTATGTGTGTGTGTGTGTGTGTAGTGTTGGTGTGTGTTGTGGTGGTTCGTGTGTGTGTGTCGCGTGTGTGGTGTGTGTGTGCTGTGGTGGGGGTAGTGTGTGTGGTGATTTGCTGTGTGTGTGTGTGGTGTGTGTGTGTGGGTTTCGTGTGTGTCGTTGTGCGTGTGGGTGTGTGTGTGTGCGTGTGTGTTGCGGCGGTCGATGTGTGTGTGTGTGTGTGTTGTGTGTGTGTGTGTGTGCTGTTTCCGTGGTGGGCGTATTTGAAATCGTTTCCCGTGTGGCATCATGGAACCATTTCGACGCCCCCTGTGATCACATTCGTTTCGGCAAATACATGAGTCCATTGTTACTGACAGGCGACGGGATGACGCGGACATCGTCGAGGCGGCATTCGCATCTATTTTTTCAGTATATAAGCCGACTGTGACAGTGCCAAATGACATTAACTTGAGTATATGAATACAGCTGGTATAATCCATTAGCCAGCGAAATGTACGTCGAGTAGGGCTCACTTCGGCATTTCATCGCCATAGACAGACGGGAAAATCTCATTATTGTCAAACGGTGATAGATAGGTGTTAGCGAAGGTGCATGTTGTAACGATATATAATGCGCGTACAGAACGGTTACGAATATAGTAACGGTTACCTGATCGATGCCTGTCCGGGGACGCAAGCATATAATCATATAGAGATGGATATCCCCGAGTATTGCCCTTATAAATAATACATCAGCCGTTCCACAAAAATCTCGTAGGCGTCTCATGGTATATGAAACCCATTGCACACCAGAGCGTCATGTAAGACCGAGTATGCAATGTTTGGTGTTTGAATCGGCTATAATCGGTAGAAGCTCTAAATGTGCTCTCGCAAGAACAGTAGCGCATGCTGTAGATTTAGGCTCTAATATATATTAGCAATGTGACAGCTATATAATTATTACGTAACTCTGGTGTCGTTTAGACGTTTACAGCAAAGACTAAATCGATAGAAGTCCCTGGCCATCGCATTGCAAGGCGCTCTAATGGAGCATTCAATGCGAACTACTCATGATTAATCTTATGCAGTGCCTTCCATTATAGCGCTCTAGTGCTAAAGCTAGGTCACAAAACCGGCGCCGGTATAGGCCCATATAGGTATATATATGTGTGTCCCGTGTGGTGTTGCTGTGTGTGTTGGTCTGTGTGTTGTGTGGTGTTGTAGTTTGTGTGTGTGGAGTGCTGTGTGTGCTGTGTGTTGGTCGCAGGGCTGTGTGAGGGTTTGTCGTGTGCTGTGTGTTTGTGTGTATATGTGTGTGTAGTGTGTGAGTGCTGTGTCTGTGTGTTGGTGGTGTTTTTGTGTGGGTGGTGTGTGGCGTGTGTGTGTGTGTGTTGTTTGTGATTTTTGTGTTTGTGTGATGTGTGCCGGATGTGTTCGTGCTGTGTGTTTGTGCAGTGTGTGTGTGTGTGTGTGTCTGTGTGTGTGTGTGCTGTGTGTGGTGTGCTGTTTGGTGTGTGTATTAAATCACCACATACACACATAACAGTATATATATATTTTAATCTCTTAATAAGTATTTACATTAGCTTAATATTATAAAGCGCTGCCTATCGTTAAGTTACGAAATTCAATTGAAGCGACTTTCATCGTTTTTGATATTGCCATTGTTACTCCAGATTCATAAGACTGACAGTACGAAGGACAGCTTTGAGGTGCGATTACGCCGTGCTGCATTAATTTTGGGCGTGTCAGTTAGGAACTACAGAATTAATTGAGCAACAAAACAAAAATCGCACACTGATAGAAGGCTGTCACTGGTTAATTGACATAATGAACATCCCTTGTTCTAATCCTACCAGCTAAGGGCGATACAGGAATTTTTTTTGAGCGAGCAGGTTACAGGATCTTAAGCCACGTAGCGAATATTTGAACATGGATTCTTGGGGGCTCTTAACATCGAATTGACGTTGGCTGCGTGGCTATGGTATCAATTTCAGCAACCTTTGATTAGTAACCACCGTCATCAAACAAACCTGCGCCTACATGCGGCTGCTCTCCCATCTCTCCTACACCGCGTGGATTCCCGACCGAATACACACAACCCGCGTATTAAAGCTCTGAGCAACTCGGTAGATTGCGGTTGTCGTGTCATCCAGGATATTATAACAGGTACGGTTAACCCATGATACCGCTACTTCTCCTGCAATCAACTCTGCATATAGGATGCTCTCTGATTTAATATTGGTGCCAGCTATGGATCTCCTTCCACTTCTATCAGTGCGTTGTGTGAATGTTAGTCGTGATGCATTATGTACTTTACTAGCAGGAGTGTTGAACGTCGTAAGCGTATATTTCCTGCTCTAAAATAAGAACTAGATTCATTCAAATAACTGGGGAGCAGAGTCTCTGAAAGTTAGATGTTTCTTCATGACTCGCATACAGATGTATTTTACAAGTGCTTGGCTGAAGTTAGGTCACGTATAATTCTGATTTATTGAGAAGCCATTCTGCAGCAGTAATCTAGCAGATAATAGCACAGCACGAGCGTCGATTTTATCTCTCCCACGTACCACCCTAAACAATCTATTTGCGGGTGTAGAAAGAAGATTGTTCGCTGAAAAACGCACGTGTGGGTGTTTTGGTATATCTTCCTCTTCTTTATACTCGCAGCTTCGAGTTTCCGCGCGCGCAAGCCTTTTTTAAAATATAAATGGCGAGGATTTTTGCCGGTGTTATTATGTTTGTTAATGGGCTTGCGGTTGTTAACAGGCGAGGCAAAACGAGCAAAAAACACACGAATAGAACTGAGTGTTAGTGAAAACCAGTGATATATCTTTCACCGGTGATGGTGTCGCCGTGGGGAGATGTAGCAGTGGGAAATATACTATAGAATGTGCGCGTGAAAATGCCAGCGAGAAGGGAAAACCTGCGAGCGATCATGGAAAAGGCGTGAACTGATTACAAACGCTGTAATGTATATACCCGAACGCTCGCACCATTTAGGTACGCACGAAGATTTCGTGTATCGTATGACATGCATGCCTGTTTACCCGTTGTCTATGTTATCGACGTATTATGACAGCAAATAGGGGAAATATCCGCATGTGGCTTTGCAGAGCGAACGCACGCAACGTTGCCTCTGACAGCTTCAATTTCTTTTCTATGTGTATCTACGCGAGAGATCGATGTGGGTATCAATCATAACGAATATTATTATTGATGTGAGTAGTTCGATCTACGGTACTAGCGGACCTGCAGGTAAACTCCGTGCATGTCAAAGTAACCATGAAGGTAATTACTACCTATTACTACCCAGCTCATTATCCATATGAGTTGGAAGCCCTTCACTCAGAGAACTTCATGATTAAGGAATGCTGCCTTTAAACGCACGAAGCGGGTCCTTAGATCTACTGTTGTGTTACTTCAAAGCGAGTTTGCGTAGTAGCAAAATGAGCCATCCATCTACAAAGCTGTATTGATGGCTGAAAATTGGATGGCTAGATAGGCGTATCTTGTCATTTCTGCATTCTGCTATTAATAGCTATCCTATAGACATATCCCAACTATATATTGTACTACAACTCGGCAGGCGACGAGTTGGAAGATTGAAAAGCTTACTTCTCCGCGTTCGTAAGATTACGCTGAGTGGCAATCATGGGCATCACGTCCTCTGGGGGGCGTTTCCCCGCATTAAGCTCCCGTGTGATAGACGAGTAGCAGCCTCACTGCTTGATAGCAAGAATCTTAATAGTAACACCATCCCCAGCCATCGTTGTCGGTAATGTCTAAACGTCGAATATTTAATAAGAGCGTATATTGGGCATGAATATTTCAATCATCCACGAATTCTTCCAGCAAAACTTGTTTTTCAGGAGTTAAATCGTTTCGAACTATTTCTGAATTCAATAATCTTGTCTGAGATTTTGCAGTCGAAAATTTCTCGTCGAATAAAAACACGCTTAGTCGCTTATATGAACAAGAACATTTTGCAGAAATATGTTATAATCACAGTAGGATTTTCGCTGCGAATATAAAGGTTAGTGAACGGCCATGGAGCTTATATACATGCAATCGGACAAGCGTTGCTGCGTTGTCTAGTACAGTTTACAAGCGAGACCAAATTATCAGTCTAAATTGGAAAATCCATGCCGTGTCTATATCGCAATAAGTGACTACTTAAGACTACATAACAGAAGTTTACGATTAGATACATATACAATACATAGTTACCAACATAGTTTTATAGGATGCAACCGTATTGTCAGCTATACTATAATACTTCCCGTTAATTACCCACGATAAAACCATATGATGGAAGTATTCTACGAAAATAATGATGATGTCCCAACTCCCACGACATTGTAACAAACCGCACGCGCCGTCATAAATTTGCCTCTAACTTGATATGCATGCACATATCTACTCCGTCACCACATAGAGCTGTGACAATGATTCATCT
This sequence comes from Priapulus caudatus, assembly GCF_000485595.1. NCBI lineage: Eukaryota > Metazoa > Priapulida > Priapulimorpha > Priapulimorphida > Priapulidae > Priapulus > Priapulus caudatus. The sequence goes on from NW_014577514.1 coordinate 108,467, forward strand.
ACATTAAGGTGGTTCAGCCCTAGACCGCACGATCGGTCACTACCCGACGTGATTCGTAAGTAACACGCATACAGCTAGCAAATTACTCGGTGCAAAAGCTCTTGTTAATAATGTTCATTATATACCGATGAAAATATAAATTTTACTTGAGCATTCCTCCCCCGAGAGAAATCACAAGAGCGCGCACGCGATGCTATCAGAAAAATTCGTCATATATAAATAATATAAATAATAAAATACTTATTCGTGATATAATGCACATCATCGCATGATGAGCGAGGACTACACTTGATAATAGTACGCGAATGTGTGCCACGCTACAGCGTAAGTGTTGATCAAGTGAAGATTGCATATATATTATTTAAGAAGACAAACTACGAAAGCTATTACTTCACGTAGTAATGCAATCTGGGATGGTATATACGCAGCGTTATGCGTGTCGCTATAGACATTGCGTCTATTCTGGGAAGCGAGGATACGCAATCCCAAGCCTGTCCTATATCAGCCAGCATTCTGCACCGAGTTGAAGGATTCGCGGGTTGGTTTCTATAATTTCCAGTCCTTCCGTGTAGAAATACACGAGGTGGTGACGGACAAAGATCGTTTTTTCACAAGCCTGAGCAAAGCATCGGGATCGTTAAGCGACTCCTCCTCCTCCTCCTCCTCCTCCTCCTCCTCCTCCTCCTCCTCCTCCTGCCGACACGACTGCGGTGCTGGGGTCGAGGCTGGGAGATAGCTGCTTCCCGTCGGCGTCTGTCAACGTGATCGCGCCGACGCCACCTAGTCCGCAATCGTTAAACGTCGGTGCTGCCCCCTGCTGATGTGGCGACCCGATGCGGATCGTGCGTCGGTTGGACTGCGACTGACGCATCGCCACCTGCTGGCGTACGCCGCCCGGGCCGACCGACTGGAACGCCCCCTCGCGGATGTTCATCTCTCCCGTCGTCATCTCTCCGCTGTTGTCGCTCACCTGACCTTTAATGGTGACATTGCGGAGTTCTCCCTCTCCGCCGCTGAACGAGATTGGTACGGCCTCCTCATTAACGCTGAAACCCCCGTCGTTTCCGCTCACCACGATCCTGTTCTCAGTCGCCTCCCCCATCCTCATCGCGTCCGCCGGCAGCGCCACGTCCGTGACGCCACCTAGCGGACAGATGCTGGTGCACACCGACGATGCCGCGGCGGTTGGAACTTGCGTTAGTCGCGGAGCAGACCCCTCTAGGGGCGGCAGTGACGTCATCTTAGCGGCGGATATAGAGGTTACGGATCCGGTGTCGGATGGTTGTTCCGGCACGGAGATACCACCAGTTGTCGGATCGATCTTGATTATGCCTTTCGATATCAGATCATTGATGTCGACGTTCGGATTGTTCGACTTGATGGTCACCTTACGAGCGGCGCTGCCGGGGGCGCCACCTGGTATCGTGATGGCGAACGACTTCTGCGGGGGCGAGGCGGCGGCGGCAAGCGACGGCTGCACAGGTGTGATGTTCACCTGGCTCACTAACCGCGGCCGTGTCGGCTCCTGCGCGCGATCCATGCTCACAAACGTTAGACTCGCTCCTTCACAGCATAAAATCTCAGCCCGTGTACGCAATACCCGATATGTTAGGAACACTGGTTGACTTATAGGTGTGCCGATACTTCACGAAACTCGGACTTTTATGGACTAGCTCCTATATTTTCGTCGAGTAGCTTCTATACCCGTGTATTATGCTAATGAATATCGAAGCAGGAGTTCTTTCGATGTAGAAAGCTATAGATGTAGTATAAAGCTTCCCTCAGCTTATTAATTTTCGTGAGTGTTACGTGCGTACTCTAGCGGGAATGAAGCCAGGAGGGTTCTATCGGTGTTGTTCTCGGTTCGTTTGTGTTGTCGGTTGCAGTGCTACAGAGAGAACCATCTAGAAGAATCTCGCAGCAATGTTAGAATGTCAGCCTATGTTAGATGAAGCCTGGAGAACTCCTGCGCTACAGGGCGACAGTGATGTAGCGACGGGGCTGTAGCATCAACGGCTGACGTTTGTTCGCTATGGTGATCTATCTATGTTTTGTTCACTCTCTATCTCTCTATCTCTCTAGCTCTCTCTCTCTCTCTCTCTCTCTCTCTCTCTTTCTTTTTCTCTCTCTCTCTCTCTCTCCCCTCCTCTCTCTCTCTCTCTAGCTCTCTCTCTCTCTCTTTCTCTCTTTCTCTCTTTCTCTCTCCCTCTCTCTCTCTCTCTCTCTAGCTCTCGCTCTCTCTCTCTCTCTAGCTCTCTCTCTAGCTCTCTCTCTCTCTCTAGCTCTCTCTCTCTCTATCTCTCTCTGTCTCTCTCTTTCTCTCTCTCTCTCTCTCTCTTACTCACTCACTTCCTCACTCCTCGCGCTGTCGCGCTTTCGCGCTCGCTCTCCCTCTATTTTTATATCTCTCTCTCCCTTTTTCTCTCCCTTTCTCTCTCTCTCTCACTCACGTTTTTACTAGGCCGCGGTGAGCTAGTAAATGTAAACCAGTCCACGATTAGCACGAAGTATTGGCAGCGTCTCAGTGAAAGCGAGGTGGGTGTGTGCTCTCCATGACGACCACAGTCTAGTAGTAAGGTCCTGCCTGAGTCCGGTAATTCACTAATAATGTTTGTACACGCGTGCGGTGCTAGGCAATCACGGGCACAGCTCTGCTGCTGCTGCTGCTGCTACTACTGCGGCTTCTGCTGATGCTGATGCTGCTGCTGCTGCTGCTGCTGATGATGATGATGATGATGATGCTTCACTTGCAACTGCAGAAAGAAGTCATTCACCGCAGTGAGCTGTGCCGCGCGTAAACACCATGCGGCGTCACGCTGTGTTAGTTTATGTGTGTCTGTGTGTGTGTACGTGCGTGTGTGTGCGCGTGCGTGTGCGCGCGTATGTATGTGCACGTGTGTGCGCGCGTGCGCTTGCGCGTATGTGTTTACGTAAATGTCATTCGAGGCTCGCCCAGAAAGGTCTACGTCCACACCTCGCAGGTTTCTGTATCGCTGGCGAGCGTTTGATCGTCGCCGACGGTTGGCGACCTAATCCTGCCACGCGCTCGTCCACTCGTTCACACAGCACACACGACCGTAGCTGCCAGCGTGGTGACACAACTGTCTCCTCACAGCACACACTACCGGGCTTCCCATCGGTGACAACAGTTGTCCCTCCCGCACACACTACCGGGCTCCAGCTTGGACACAAACTGTCTCCTCACACCACACTACCGTAGCTGCCAGCGTGGTGACACAACTGTCTCCTCACAGCACACACTACCGTGGCTGCCAGCGTGGTGACACAGCTGTCTCCTCACAGTACACTACCGTGGCCCCCAGCGGTGACACAGTTGTCTCCTCACAGCACACACTACTGTGGCTCCCAGCGTGGTGACACAGCTGTCTCCTCACGGACACGGCGACCGATGGTACATTTGTCGTTTGCTGTCGCAGTTGCGACGTCGTAAAGCCCGTCGGTAGCTTCTGACGGCTTAGCGAGGCACCCAGGCGTCGGCGACACAGCGGGGATGTCGGCAGGGGTGGGTATACAGCGCAGGTCGTACCTCCTAGTATTAGATCTTCTTGTTTATGAATATATGCATGTATTCCTCGTCAACGTAGCGAAGTTTATACTAGCACGTATATGATCGAAGTTTCAATACAAATATCGACATATATAATATATGTATATATGTATTCTTCGTCAACTTATAGCGTTGTCTATGAGCGACTTTGCGGAAGATTCTCTCAGGTATCTGTGACACTGCGCTCCGGAACTGATGTAGAAAACTTCGATGACGAACACTTATCCACGCTTGTCGACGACCACCGAACGCACTGCAGGTGGAGTGTAGATAGACACCTCGCGCTGTTCCTATGCGCGCAAGCGTGTGCTGGTTTAACGTGAAAATACGCACTGCAGGGGAAATGTAGACACACGCAGTTCCTATGCGCGCGAGCGTGTGCTGGTTTAACTTGTGAACACGCACGCGGGGGTGGCGGGCACTCTATAGAGCTTGCTGGTTGTCAGACACAGTTGACACGATGTAAGACGGATGGAGGCTGGTGGAGGCTGATGGGTACCCGTTAGCGGGAACACGCTGTCTAGTCTAACGACCGTCCGAATTGCGTTATCTGCGAACAACAGTGCTTCTGCTGCTGCTGCTGCTATGCACCCGTTCTCCGCCCACTAGTGGTTTCTCATTGAGTTCTCCCGAACATTGCCACGCGCACCGCTGCCTGCGTGCCTCCGCCAAGCAGCGGGGTAGTGCGCATGCGCGGATTGCGCCGTACTCGCGACTGAAAGCCGGAAGGAAGGCACGCGGTTGGTACTCTCACACACAGAGCGTCTGTGTGTGGTGTGTGTAGACGCATGCGCGGGGCGTTGATGCACAGACGACTTCCCTTAAATGTGGAAGGCTGACTGTTATGATGAATATATAAACATG
>NW_014577514.1:113862-123636 GCF_000485595.1 Priapulus caudatus
TGCACGCACGCATGCACGCACGCGCGCACACACAGCTATGCACGCACGCATGCACGCACGCGCGCACACACACAGCTATGAACGCACGCTGGCGTGCATGTGTTGAGACTCGAGGGCGCGTGCACGCACGTGTAGAGCAACCGTGTTTATAATTATTAAAATTCGTATCTAAACGAACGCGCATCACTGCGTCTATATACACGTATTTAGATAACGATCAAAACGCAAACAGTCGTACCAGCGTTTATTTTGCTTACACACGATTCACGGACGTGTACAGGAAGATCCGCACAAAAGAAGCTCTTTATTTTCCACTTCCAATATCGTCTTGTGCTATAAAGTTTGAGTTGCTGCATACATGTCGTGACTCTGGGATGACGGAATGTGACATCGCTTCATGCATCTAATGCATCTCCTTTCTTCTACAGCATCCCACGTTACAGCAAGCTTCAACGCGGATGCTTGAGCCGCCACAAGTGCGCATGCGCAGGCTGTCAGTGTTACAACATCGCTTGCCGGGTCGCGTGCACTGTTTCCCATCAGGGGCTTTGATCGCCTGTTTGAATTCAGGTTAATGTCTGGAGAAACTTTCAGCGGTTTGTAAGCCCGTTGCGTAATTCGGTGAGGGGTTAAAGAGACGCAGTTCTCATTACAATTTCGCTGCATGCGCCTATTCACGTTGAATTATGTGTGACTATATTAACACTGAACTACCTCGCACGTCATTCTCTTTCTTCTTCTCCTCCTTCTTCTTCTTATTCTTCTTCTTCTTCCTCTTTTTCTTCTTCTTCTTCTCCTCCTTCTTCTTCTTATTGCTTTTCTTCTTCCTATTTTTCTTATTCTTCTACTTCTTCTTCTTATTGTTTTTCTTCTTTCTCTTCTTCTTCTTTTTCTTCTTATTTATTCATTTATTTATTCGCAACCCGTTTTACTTTATTATTCATAATGTTAGTATGAGCTATGTCATGCGCTCATGACTTTCCAAGTAATTTAGTTAATCTATATTTTCCTGACGAATTCAAAAAAACATGAAGACTGCATCCGCAAGTTTATGCACGCACACACAACATTAAATTTGCATATATAAAAATTCCATGAAGTTTAGAAAATCTGTGCTCTCGCGCAATGATGTTTTAAAGTCGGAGATACGCATAGCTGGCTACCGTCGGGGAATCTCGGAATTTCGCTTCTAGCAGAACAAAACCATCGCTGATCGCTCGATTAAATGTACATTACTGAACATAATGTACATTTGAAGATAAGTACGAATTTTACATATTTCTCTATTATTGAGAAAACTCGTGTTTTGCAAATGTGTTGTATCTTATTGTCATTCCGGATTACAATACGAATTGAGTGCGACCGTAAACACAACCGCATCATCAATGGTATTCGATCCGAATATTCGGAGATTCGGATCGTCTGCTCTGCACCCATTCCCGGATAACGGATTCGGAGTTCGTGAGCGCGCGCAAGGGAGCGGCGTGGAACCATGAACGCAATTATGCACCTGCATGTCTGCATTGTGATGCTGCTTCATTCACAGATATGTGGCTATGGGCACGCACGCACGCACACACCCGCACACACACACACACACACACACACACTCACACAGCACAATCCACACACACACCACACACACACACAGCACACACACATCAGACACACCACACACACACACACCACACACACACACACGCACGCACGCAACGCACAACACAGACATGACACTACACACACACACACACACATCACACACACACACGCACACGACAGCACGCACGCACGCAGCACGCACACACACACGCACACATACACACACACACACAGCACACACACACACACACGCCACACGCGACACATGTCGCCCTCTCCCGCCTCTCTCTTCTGCTCTTCTATGTGTTCTATACGCGTTTTGTGACGCTGTGATTAGTATTGGCATCAGCGAAGCTATTCATAAGTAAACCAATCAAGCAACCCAATATAAGCAAGCGCTATATTAGGCGGGGTTACTGACCCATGCCACGTTACATGTGAGAAGTCTGTGTCATAAATATAATTTCTCTCCCTATATATACACGATGTTATATATATATATATATATGTATCTAATATATATATATATAATATATATGTATGTATATATATATATACATAATATATATATATAATAGTATACTATCGTATTGGAATATTATATACCAGGTTTTTTCCCCGATGCACAGCGAGTGCAAGACAAAAAACGAGGTGCGGCAACACTTACAGATCGATAAAACCATGCCGTAATCTGCTTGCCGTCTTGCCTCACGTGCCAACCATATAAATAGAAACAACCACATGTTAAACAAACTCCTAATAGTGCGGGAGCATATGTGTATAATATCAAGAAGCATTGTCATGTTTGTGTAAAAACACCAAAATTTAGTATAGACATTGCTTAATATATAATTAACAAATTAGATATCGTGCCAAGGCTCAAATTTTTCCCTGGCCCACAAATGCAAAACCCAGATGGCCACCATCCGATTCCGGAATATCTTAGAAATGACATATCCTTGTGACCAAAATCTCATGCAAACATGAAGTAAAGTGTCATTTGTCTCTGTTTTCATACATGCTGAATCCATCCATACCACAAAGAGTTGATAAAATGCCAAACAATTTGCGTAAATCCAGAGATGGCCGCCGTGCCTAATCGGCCCGAAATGGGAATCGGTCAGAATAACTTTTGATAGAATCAAGGCTGGGGCGATGATTTTTGGTGTCTACACATAGGTTCATCCTGTGGAGGAAAACAATGGAAGTATCCAAAATTATGTCGGATATAGCTAAGCAACAATAATTGCCAAGATGGCGAGCGCAATAAAATGCATACTTTGTGAGAAATGCTGTACTAATTGGTGCTTTTACCACAAAATGCACAATATTTCACGTATCGCCGTAAAACTAGTAATTAGCGTGTAAAATAAGGCGCGTGCTCGTCTAATATTATTTTGTTAATTAGCGCGCCGGCGTTGCTAGAAGATATAATTATAATCCAGCTTATTGCCTCCTTCTGCGAGAGTGGATTGTAACTTACGATGGATTAAAAACTTGGTGTTTTGGGCAGACGGATGTTTTTGAAGCGTTAACGGCTATTGGCCCATCCCGGCATCTTTGCACGCCGCAAAGGCACGGCAACTCACTTTAACCGACGGCGCCAGACATAGAAAATACAAGTTTCCATTTGAGAATACTTGTTACAGCACTAAGTTCGCGTGTCTGTTATTTTTCAGTTCCACGCGCTTATATATATTATACACAAACCTGAAAGACAAGACCGGTCGATTATAAGGTGAGACAAAGGCGAGCGCGTTCAGCAAAGTGGGGTTATCATTCGGCGTCACGCACAGATCTCAAGCGATCGCTTCGAGAACAAAAGATAATCATATCTAAACTAAATAAAAATAAATAATAGTTAATCTCGCCATTGAAGCCGCTGAAAGTCAAACAGTGCTTCCTTCTTATATACTTGTGTTTCGTCGGCGAGCGCGCATGGTAGTAGGCGGGGATTCTTAATTGCCGGCATCGATCCAATGTTTGCACGCAAACGTTTACATCTGGTGCAGGCTACTGATCTATTTCAAACAGCGGCATCGCGGTGCGTATAGCTCTGGAATCTATGCGAAATAAGTTATGCTGGTGTGTACGTCCTACCTACCGTAGAGTACTACCCCCGGTAGACCGTTAGCTTTGATTTGTGCATCCCAGGACCACACGTATAAACAGGATACAGGTTGAACGTACAGCGCTGACTTAATTTACGACTATGGAGGTTCCGCTTTTCATCCGAGCGTTTGCATATAATTGCGCGTAAATACCATGTGTGGTGTGTGTGTGATGTGTGTGTGTGTGGTGTGTGTGTGTGTGTGTGTGTGTGTGTGTGCGTGCGTGTGTGTGTGTGTGTGGGGTGTGGTACGTGTGGTTGTGTGTGGTTGGTGCTGTGTGTGGGTGTGTGTATGGTTGTGGTGTGTGTGCGTGTGGTGGTGTGCGTGTGTGTGTGCGGTTGCGGTGCCGTGCGTGTGTGTGGAGGTTGTGTGTGTGTGTGTGTGTGGTTCTTGGTGTATTGTGTGGTGAGGCGTAGCGTGGCGTTGTTTCGTGTGTGTGTGTGTGGTGTTGTTGTGAAGTGTGTGTGGTGTGTGTGTGAATGTGTGGTGTGTGTGCGTGGTGTGGGTTGTGTGGTGGTGTGTGTGGTGTGTGGTGTGTGTGTGTGTGGTTGTGGTGCGTGCGTGTGGTGTGGCGTGGCGGTGTACTGTGCGTTGGTGGCGGTGCGTGTGTGTGAGTTTATTATATATGATATAGTGATATAGTTATGTATATATTATATACTCATGTGTTATGGAATTTATCGTGTACATGGGAAGTCCCAAACGGGAAAAATATGTGTTGATTTGTTGCGCACCGCGAGTCGGAGAGACGAGAGAGAGAGGGAGGGAGTAGGAATCGGGGCGCAATCATGACTACAATCTCACCTATAGCATTGATTAGTTACACACATACAACCTTACCCAACCCGCGATTCGCACCCGATCACTATCCGATATTTGCGCAAAACTTGCGGCGCGTTGGTTTAAAGTCATACGGCCAGTTGAGCAAACGAGTAATCACGAAACGCTTGTAGCCTTAACTGATGAGAGGAAAACGGAAGAGCAAATAGGGCATCCGAAATTTCTGGAAAGAATTGGTAACACACCCGGCGGTCATTGCCTTAAAGGGAGAACTAACGTCGGCCAATATTAACGAGCGGTTACTTATATACACGTGCGATAACTAGACAACCAGTTGGCAAGTGCAAATTAAATTAGGGCGCATAAGAAAAGAGGATGTATCCTGAGGCCACGCTATAGGCGTTTGAAGCGAGTGATAGTTTAATGTAGGAAAGCGATATTACTACAATCGCAACTAAAGGAAAAAAACTGCATGTAATGTTAACCCATGTGCTACCCTCTTCAGCTTGATGACCAAATATTGACGGATTGGGAAAGCTATTGGCAGAATAGAGAGAGAGAGAGAGGCGAGAAGAGAGAACGAGAGAGAGAGAGAGAAAGAGAGAGAAAAGAGAGACGAGAGAAAGAGAGAGAGAGAGGCGAGAGAGAGAGGAGAGAGAGAGAGAGAGACGAGAGAGAAAGAGAGAGAGAGAGAGAGAGAGAGAGAGAAGGAGATAGCAAGAGAGAGAGCGCGGGTAGCTGTAAACCTTGCATAAAGAGCGACCATGTATAGAATTTCCTTTCACCGGTAAGTATATAGGTGTCCAGACATCCTGTGAATTAAATTTTCACGCCATTGTACATCTTAAACATGAGAAGGCGTCTCCATTCTGACTTCGTTGATGAGAATCGTAGTGATTTAATGTTTAGTAAGCTGATATATAATAATACGGGTTTCGATATGCACGATCCAGTTTACAGCATCTAATATTCAGCGCGTAATAATAAGCCAGATTTTAGCTCGCCGACAAAAAGTAGACCTTTGTTGGCTAAATCTTCATAAATCGAAGACTCGTTGTGAAAGGCTATTGGTACCTATACTCCTACATCGCTACTATCAGCACAACATCTAAATAACTTTGGCTAACGATCAGTTCAATTCCACTGCGCGAACATAATTTCTATTACGTAATACACAGATAATCAGAGCGTAGCAGACTAGCGAAAATCCTTATACAATATTTGTTAGTATTGTTATTGTAATGCATTCGCTGTCTCCCATCTCTCTCCTCTCTCTTTCTCCGCTCTCCTCTATCATACTATCTATCTATTACTATCTATCTATCTATCTATCTATCTATCTTATTCTATCATCTATCCAATCCATCCATTACCATCCAATCCATACCATTCCTCCATCCATCCATCCATCCATCCATCCATCCATCCATCCATCCATCCATTAACCATCATCCACGCATCGCATCCATCCATTCCACCATCCATCCATACCATCCATCCATCCATCCATCCATCCAACCTCCATCCAATCATCCATTACCATCCATCCATCCATCCTCATACCATCCATCCTCCATCCGATTCCATCCATGCCATCCATCCATCCATCCATACCATCTATCTATCTATCTATCTATCTATCTAATCTATCTACTACTATCTATCTATCTATCTATCCATACCATCCATTCCTTCCATCCATCCACCCATCCATCCTCACTATCTATATCATCTATCGTATCTATTATATTTATGATCTATGCTATCTATCTATCTATCTATTCTCATTCTATCTATCCATCATGCCATCTCATCAATTCCTATCTATCTATCTATCTAATCTACCTATCTATCTATCTATCTTATGCTTATTATCTATCTATCTATTCTATCTATCTATCTATCATCTATCTATCTATCTATGTAGTATCTATTCTATCTATCTATCTATCTATCGATCGTATCTATCTATTACTAATCTCGCGCGCTCTCCCTCTCGCTCTCTGCTCCTCTCGTCTGTCATCTCTCTCTCTCTCTTATCTCCTTCTCTCTCTCTCGATTCCTCTCTCTCTCTCGTCATACGGTACCATGTTCTATTATATGAAGCATACGCAAATATTATTGCAGTATATCATGTTGGCAATGATTTCTGTCTTTATTGCACCGGCATACGTTAACCTGCATGCAGGAAATAACGCTCCGCGCAAAAGGACCCCCCCCCGGAAGCAGCACACGAACGCATGAACGCTACAAGAACGCATCCCCGTACACGCATGAACAAACGTACGCCACACGGTACGTACGCAACGACAGCCACGCACGCACACACACACCGCGCACAACACACACCCGCAAAAATTCAACGAGTTAATATCACCCGATCATTCAAGCGAAGTCACCCCGCTCTTATTACTCTGACTCAAGGAAGTGTCGAGATATTGTTAAGTCGGCTTCATGCAAATGCTGAGTTGAATATGAACGACAGGATCTGAGATATTCCCACTTAATTAACCGATCACCCGTCCAGGCATAAACAATCCAGCGTGAATATCGTGCTGCATGGTCTTATCATATGTTACTTTGTGCGATGCCGCTTGATTATGCGCGCAATATCCGGCGGACGCGGGAGAAGGTATGCCTGCAGATATAAGCCCGCAAGCAGGCGAATACGACACACACATGATTAATTAAGCATTATTACATTACATCAGAGATTCTAATTAACTTTTTTGTAACGATTTGCAATACCTATATTTTTGCGGGCTAATTTAAAACGCAATAACTGTTTGAGAAAACAAACGCAATTCCCTACACGGATTTATATACAGCTAATCTACGGACGTGGGCATGATTTACAATGTAAAGATTATAATTAACATATTTATCATGATCAAAGATTACACATTTACTTTGTATAAGGTTAGATGAAATTGGTTAATAAAACTAAGGTATATATTGTGCGCATACTACAATTCTGCATGTTGCAGCAAATCCAGCGCATTTGGTAGCTATTGGAAAAAAGTCAGCTAATATAATATATATAATATCTATAATATATATAAAATATATACACACATGTGTATGTGTATATTATATGTAATATCTTTAGATGGACATACATAGCGTGTTCGTATGACCTCTACAGAAAGCATAGCGTGAAATTCCTCGATACATTTTGTGTAATTCATACTCCGCGTGAAGCTCATTGATCCCTTTATCGATTACATTACAGGCTATTTATCAGTAAGGCACGCATCCCACCAATGGATTGATTTCTGACAATTTTGCATTTACATTACACATCGCATCATAGCGGCGGAGCACTGTAGAAATATCAGCGTCTGGCTGCTCTGAAAGAAGACCGACCTTCTGCCCGCGAGACAATATTTCTGATGCGCAGCAGATTGGAGGCGGCAGGCAATCCGTGTGTGACCCGTAAGCAAAAATCTGCAATTTTCGGGAAAAATTAAGAATAATATAGCACGTGAGGCTAGGGTAACGAATCTATTAAATAAAGGCAGCGTTGTCGAGGCAATGATGCCTTATAAATACACAGCTAACTAACACATGTGCATTTTTATATGTATCGGTAGAACCGATCGAAGATCTATCGAAAAATACATGATAGAAAGTATAAACAAATAGCAGGAATTCCTGACGCCAGCCAATCATACCTGTGTGTACAAAGTAAAATAAATAAATATATATTCATTTATTTATTTATATATATATAGTGCAATGACACGTTCGGGTGCACAAATGACAGGCGAACGCATCGCAAACTACCGACAAGACATTTAGGGCCGCCTCCACTAGCCAAACAAAATAGAAATGATATTTGCAGATCGAAATAAACGCAAGAAAGAATAGCTTCCCTGAACGGGCGGGACGGGACCAGCGCGCCCAAAACACAGCGTCATGCGCATGTGCGCACGTGTCACGGCGGCGTTAACTGAGCATGAACGTAACTACTAATATCGCTAGACGCTACGCTTCATCTAGTGACTGACATGTTTGCATGACGTTTTTTAGGAGAAATAGTTGTTTAAGCGTGGCGAGTACGAATGGTACCCAGCAAGATCACTTGCCATGTAATGCAGTGGAAATCTCATTAAAGGCGAGAAGAAAGCAATGAATCCTATAGCGATATGTATACGCCACACACACGCGCCGTGAGGCAGCAAGCATGGACATACATCGGGCGCCAAGCTTGTTCTACGTAATAATGTAGAGCGCGCCAACGGTCTTCGTGTCACGGCTGCGTTTATTATTCGAGTGATTATATCACATAAAACATATAAACAGAGCGTATTGGCCATTCTTTATAGTTGTGATTACTACATTAACGTCGGGTGGGAAAAATGCGGTGCTGACTGCGCCATTGCGCCGTGCAAGTTTACAAATGTTGCCAGCAAGCGCGCAAATGAAAATTAGCGACCGCTTGTTTTTATAACCAGCTGCAAACGATGCATCTCAAGGTAGTAATCTCCCAAATTGCCTGCTGTTGCTCATCCGAAAACTCGTGTTATTGTTGCTCTTCGAGAAATTAATCTTGGATATAAGGCGGAATATAATTGGGCAAATTGTGCGATTCAAATAAGAGTAAAAGAATGAATATAGTTTGTAACCAGTTTTAACTTGGAAAACGTAAATGACGTTTAAAATATGCGCATCTGATATAGATGTATATGCTTTGTAATAATGTGAAAATCTGTAATAAATAAAAAGAAACGGCATGTTAAAGCTTGCATTTAGTTGTTTTACCCATTTGTATTGCACTTTCATGGAAATAATCTATCCCGTTGGTCGCTACAGAATTCACAGCTTTACAGTATATAATATATATATATATATATATTGAAAAAAAATGCATTGTTAGAAGAAGAAATCTTATGCGCCACTGGCCGAGATTGCAAGCCAAATGCAACAATTATTCTTTCGGCGCATTCCAATGACGGAAAGACGATCGAGTTTAAAAAACTAGTTACTTTTGCTGCATGATATATAGAATGCCAGTTACGTCGTGAATTGAGTGAAAATAAGTCAGTGCATATTAAGCTTGTTGTTTTAGAATTTTAGTTGTTTCAACCATTTTGTATTTCACTTCATGAAAAATCTATCGCCGTTTGTCGGCTGAGCAACCAATCTCACGAGGCGTATACAGTAATATATATATATATATATAATATATATATATATAAACAAAATACATTTTAGAAGAAGAATTATGCGCCACTGGCGAGATTGCAAAGCCAAATGCACAATTATTCTTTCGCGCATGACG
>NW_014577514.1:123646-134199 GCF_000485595.1 Priapulus caudatus
GTGTGTGTGTGTGTGTGTGTGTGTGTGTGTGTGTGTGTGTGTGCGTGTGTGTGCGTGCGTGCGTGAGAGTGTACGCTTACTGCGTGTCCGCGTACATTTTCAACCGCGCTTAGTTTTTCTGTAGGAAAAACGACTAACACGCACGCTTTCTTACCGATGTTACATCGTTAGCTCTCTAGTTCTTACTTAGATCTCTAGTTCTGATGAATTATGATTACTGTTTACCGGCGACAGATGGTAGCGAAGAGATCTGCATCAGCTGCTGCCAGCATTATCATGATACTCAGCTGATATCATACATTAACGCATACACGAGCAAGACGCAGTATGTAACACAGCTATAGCTATAACTATATAGTACGCTTCACATGGATGCGGTGGGCCATGAGTAAGCTACTCTGACAAGACGGACGATGCGGGAATAATTCGATCCATGTCTAACGTTTATTTAGTTAAGCAATTTTCTTATGACTAGTTCCAGATTTACTGAGCTGATCGTGGCTGTCGGAATATACTCTGAAAGGTTCGTCCGAATGTAATACAAGCGGCTCGAATTAAACTAGCTTAACTCATACTTGTAATGCATTGCCGTAGTTGTTCATTTGTTCACTAGCAGAAACGTCCGCGCACACACAGCTATGCACGCACGCATGCACGCACGCGCGCACACACAGCTATGCACGCACGCATGCACGCACGCGCGCACACACAGCTATGCACGCACGCATGCACGCACACGCACACACACAGCTATGCACGCACGCATGCACTCACGCGCGCACACACACAGCTATGCACGCACGCATGCACGCACGCGCGCACACACACAGCTATGAAGGAAGAAGAAAAACAATAAGAAGAAGAAGAAGAAAAAGAAGAAAAAGAAGAAAAAGAAGAAAAAGAATGACGTGCGAGATAGTTCAGTGTCAATATAGTCACACATAATTCAACGTGAATAGGCGCATGCAGCGAAATTATAATGAGAACTGCGTCTCTTAAACCCCTCACCGAATTCAAACAGGCGATCAAAGCCACTGATGGGAAACAGTGCACGCGACCCGGCAAGCGATGTTGTAACACTGACAGCCTGCGCATGCGCACTTGTGGCGGTTCAAGCATCCGCGTTGAAGCTTGCTGTCACGTGGGATGCTGTAGAAGAAAGGAGATGCATTAGATGCATGAGGCGATGTCACATTCCGTCATCCCAGATTCACGACATGTATGCAGCAACTCAAACCTTAGGCACAAGACGATATTGGAAGTGGAAAATAAAGAGCTTCTTTTGTGCGGATCTTCCTGTACACGTCCGTGAATCGTGTGTAAGCAAAATAAACGCTGGTACGACTGTTTGCGTTTTGATCGTTATCTAAATACGTGTATATAGACGCAGTGATGCGCGTTAGTTTAGATACGAATTTTAATAATTATAAACACGGTTGCTCTACACGTGCGTGCACGCGCCCTCGAGTCTCAACACATGCACGCCAGCGTGCGTTTTCTTCTTCTTCTTATTATTATTTATTCATTTATTTAATCGCAACCCGTTTTACTTTATTATTCATAATGTTAGTATGCTCTATGTCACGCGCTCATGACTTTCCAAGTAATTTAGTTAATCTATATTTTCCTGACGAATTCAAAAAAACATGAAGACTGCATCCGCAAGTTTATGCGCGCACACACAACATTTAATTTGCATATATAAAAATTCCATGAAGTTTAGAAAATCTGTGCTCTCGCGCAATGATGTTTTAAAGTCGGAGATACGCATAGCTGGCTACCGTCGGGGAATCCCGGAATTTCGCATCTAGCAGAACAAAACCATCGCTGATCGCTCGATTAAATGTACATTACTGAACATAATGTACATTTGAAGATAAGTACGAGTTTTACATATTTCTCTATTATTGAGAAAACTCGTGTTTTGCAAATGTGTTGTATCTTATTGTCATTCCGGATTACAATACGGATTGAGTGCGACCGTAAACACAACCGCATCATCAATGGTATTCGATCCGAATATTCGGAGATTCGGATCGTCCGCTCTGCACCCATTCCCGGATAACGGATTCGGAATTCGTGAGCGCGCGCAAGGGAGCGGCGTGTAACCATGAACGCAATTATGCACCTGCATGTCTGCATTGTGATGCTGCTTCATTCACAGATATGTGGCTATGGGCACGCACGCACGCACACACGCACACACACACACACACACACACACACACACACACACACACACACACACACACACAACACAGACATGACACTACACACACACACACACACACATCACACACCACGACGACGCACACACAACAACACGACAACACAATCCACACCAACCGCACACCACCGCACGCACGGCACGCACGCACACACACCACGCACACATACACACACACACACAGCACACACACACACCACACACCACACGCACACACTGTCCCTCTCCCCCTCTCTCTTCTGCTCTTCTATGTGTCTCTATACGCCGTTTTGTGACGCTGTGATTAGTATTGGCATCAGCGAAGCTATCGAAGTAAACTCAGATCAAGCAACCCAAGATAAGCAAAGCCGCCATATTAGGCGGGGTTACTGGACCATGCACTGTTTACATGTGAGAAGTCTGTGTCATAAAATATAATTCTCTCCCATATATACACATGCTTATATATAGTATATATATATGTATCTAATATATAGTATATATAATATATATATATGTATATACTATATATACATAGATATATATAATATAATATATATATATGCGTAATGAATATTATATACCAGCGTTTTTCCCCGATGACAGCGCAGTGACAGACAAAAAACGAGGGTCGCAACACTTACAATCGTATAAACAATGCCGGAATCTGCTTGCCCGTCTTTGCCTCACGTGCAAACCTATAAATAGAAAACAACCACATGTCTAAACAAACTCCTAATAGTGCGGCAGCATATGTGTATAATATCAAGAAGCATTGTCATCTGTTTGTGCCTAAAAACACCAAAATTTAGTATAGACATTGCTTAATATCATAATTAACAAAATTGAGATATCGTGCCAAGGCTCAAATTTTCCCTGGCGCCAAAATAGCAAAACCCCAGATGGCCACCATCCGATTCCGCGAATATCTTACGAAATGACATATATCCTTGTGACCAAAATCTTCATGCAAACATGAAGTAAAGTGTCATTTTCTCTGTTTTCATACATGCTGAATCCATTCCATACCACAACAGAGTTGATTAAAATGCAAACAATTTGCCGTAAATCCAGAGGGCCGCCGTGCCTAATCGGCCGAAATGGGAAATCGGCAAGAATAACTTTTGATTAGAATCAAGCTGGCGGCGATGATTTTCGTGGTGTCTACACATAGGTTGTCACCTGTGAGGAACACAATGGAAGTATCCAAAATTATGCTCGGTAAGCTAAGCAACAATAATCCAAGATGCGCGACCAATAAAATGCATATCTTTGTGAGAAATCTGTTACCAATTGGGTGCTTTTACCACAAAATCCCACATATAGTTTCACGTATCGCCGCAACTAGTAATAGCGGTAAAATAAGGTCGCGCTCGATCTAATATTATTTTGTTAATTTACGCGCCGCGTTGCTAGAAATATAATTATAATCCAGCTTATGCCTCTTCTCAGAGTGGATTGTAACTTTACGATGCGATTAAAAACTTGAGTGGGCTTGTTTTGGCAGACGCGAGTGTTTTTGAAGCGTTAACGGCTATTGTGCCGCATCCCGCACTCTTTGCCACGCCGGCAAAGCCGACGGCAACTCACTTTAACCACGGCGCCCAGACATAGAATACAAGTTTCCATTTGCAGAATTAACTTGTTACGAGCACTAAGTTCGCGTGTCTGTATTTTTCAGTTCACGCGCTTATATATATATATACACAACCTGAGAAGCACAGACCGGCTCGATTATAAGGGAGACAAAAGGCGAGCGCGTTCAGCAAAGTGGGGTTATCATTCGCGTCACGCACAGATCTCAAGCGATCGCTTGCGAGCAACAAAGATAATCATATCTAAACTAAAATAAAAATAAATAATAGTAATCTCGCCATTTGAACCGCTGAAAGTCAAACATGGCTTCCTCTATAACTTGTGTTCGTCGGCGCGCCATGGTAGTAGCGGGGATTCCTTAATGCCGCATCGATCCAATGTTTGCAATCGCAAACGGTTTACATCTGGCTGCAGCTAGCTGATCGATTTCAAACAGCGCGCCATCGCGCGCGTATATCGCTCTGGAAATCTTGCCGAAAATAAGTTCAATGCTGCGTGTGTACGTCCTACCTACCGCTAAAGAGTACTACCCGCCGGTAGCCACCTGTTAGCTTCTGATTTGTGTCATCCAGGACTACACGTAATAAACAGGAGTAGCAAGCTTGAACGTACCCAGCGCTGACTTATTTACGACTTGGAGGTTCCGCTTTTCATCCGAGCTGTTGCATATAATTGCGCGTAAATACCATGTGCTGCGTGGTGTGTGATGTGTGTCGTTGGGTGTGTGTGTGTGCTGTGTGTGTGTCCGAGTGTGTGCGTGCGTGTGTGTACCTGTGTGTGTGCAATGGTGTGGTACGTGATGTGTTGTGTGTGGTTGTGCTGTGTGTGTGTGTCGTGTGTATGGTGTGTGGTGTGTGCGCGTGTGGTGGTGTGCGTGTGTGTACGTGCGGTTGCGTGCCGTGCGTGTGTGTGGAGTCGTTGTGTGTGTGTGTGTGTGTGTTCTTGTGTATGTGATCGGTGAGCGTGCGTAGCGTCGTGCGTGTGTGTGTGTGTGTGTGTGTGATGTGTGTTGCTTGTGCATTGCTGTGCTGTGCAGTGTGTGTGTGGATGGTGTGTGTGTAGTGCGTGTGTGGTGTTGGTGGTGTGTGTGGTGTGTTGGTGTGTGTGGTGTGGGCGTGCGTGTGTGTGGCCGTGCGCGTGTCTGTGCGTTGTGCGTGCGTGTGTGTGAGTTTATATATATATGATATAGTGATATAGTTATTATATATTATATGACCTCATGTTTATGATTTACGTGTACAATGAAGTCCCAAACGCGGAAAAATATGTGTTTATTTTTTCCACCGCGATCGAGAGAAGAGAGAGGAGAGGAGGACAGTAGGAATCGGGCGCAATGCAATGACACAAATGCTTCACCTATAGCAATTGATTAGTTACACACAATACAACGTTACTCCAACCCGCGATTGCGCACCCGATCACTATCCGATATTTGCGCAAAGACTATGCCGTTGGTTTACAAGTCATACGCGCCAGTTGAGTCAAAGCAGTAATGCACGAAACGCTTGCTAGCGTTAACTGCATAGAGTGAGGGAAAGACGGAAGAGCCAAATAGGCAAATCCGAAATTTTCTGGAAAGAATTGGTAACACACCCGGCGGTCATTGCCTTAAAGGGAGAACTAACGCTCGCGGCAATATAACAGAGCGTTACTTATATACACGTGGCCGCATAACTAGACAACCAGTTTGGCAAGCTGCAAATTAAATTAGGCGATGCAGAAAAAAAACTTCTTAAAGAGGATGTATCCTGAGGCCACGCTATAGGCGTTTGAAGCGAGTGATAGTTTAATGTAGGAAACATATTACTACAATCGCAACTAAAGGCAAAAAAACTGCCATGTAAGATTAAACCCATGCTGCTACCACTCTTCAGCTTTGATGACCAAATATTGACGATTTGGAAAGCTATTGGCAGAAGTAGCAGAGAGATGAGAGAGGACGAGAAAGAGACGAAAACGAGGAGAGAGAGAGAGAAAGAAGAGGAGAAGAAGAGAGACGAGAGGAAAGACGAGAGAAGGAGAGCGACGCAGACAGAGAGGAGCAGAGACGAGAGAGAGACAGAGAGAGAGAAAGAGGAGAGAGAGCAGAGAGAGAGAGAGAGAAAGGAGAGAGCAAGAGACGAGAGCGCGGCTATCTGTAAACTTGCATAAAGAGCCGCACCCGATGTATAGAATTTCCCTCTCACACGGTAAGTATCTCAGGTGTCCAGACATCCTGTGAATTAAAACTTTTCACACCGCCATTGCAATTCTTAAATATGCAGAATGGCGTCTTTCCATTCTGACTTCGTTGATCGAGAATCGTAGTGATTAATGTTTAGTAACTACTATATAATATACGGGTTTCGATATCACCCACGTTTCACAGCATCTAATCAATTCAGCGCGTAATTAATAAGCAGTATTGTTAGCTCGCGGGTGAAATTAGACCTTTGTTGACAGCTAAATGCTTCATAATATCGAAAAACGCATTGTAAAGGCTATTGTACCTATACTCGCTACATCGCTACTATCACACAACATTCTATAACTTTGCTAACGATCAGTTCAATTCACGCGCGGCATAATTTCTATTAAAAATACACAGATAATCAGAGCCGTGCAGACTAGCGAAAAATCCTTTACAATATTGGTTATTATTGTTATTGTAATCATCGCTGTCTCCCTCTTTCTCCCTCTTTCTTTCTCTCGCTCTATCTATCTATCTATCTATCTATCTATCCATCCAACTATCCTATCCATCCATCTATCTTCATTCTATCTCATCTATCCATCCATCCATCCATCCTCCACCATCCAATCCAACCATCGTCCTCCATCCATCATCCATCCATCCATCCATCCATCCATCCATCCATCCATTACCATCATCCATCGCATCCATCCATCCATCCAATCCATCCATACCATCCATCCATCCATCCATCCATCCATCCATCCATCCATCCATCCATCCATCCATCCATCCTCATCCATCCATCCTCCATCCGATCATCCATGCCATCCATCCATCCATCCATCCCATCTATCTATCTATCTATCTATCTATCTATCTATCTACTACTATCTATCTATCTATCTATCCATCCATCCATCCTTCCATCATCCACCCATCCATCCATCCATCTATCTACTATCTCTATCTGTATCTAGTTATATTTATGACTCTATCTAATCTATCTATCTATCTAATTCTCATTCTATCTATCCATCTATCCATCTCATCAATTCTATCTATCTATCTATCTAATCTATATCATTATTATCTATGCTTCTATTGATCTATCTTGATGCTATTACTATCTATCTATCTATCTATCTATCTATTCTATCTATGTATGCTATCTATTCTATCTATCTATCTTCTATCTGATCGTATCTATCTATCTATCCTATCTCCGGCGCGCTCTCCTCTCGCTCTCTGCTCTCTACTCTGTCTGCTCTCTCTCTCTCTCTCTTACTCCTCTCTCTCTCTCTCATCTCTCTCTCTCTCGTATACCGGTACCATGTTCTAGTTTATTGAAGCACGCAAATATTATTGCCAGTATCTTAGTGGCAAGATTCCTTCTTTATTGACCGGCATACGTATAACCTGCATGCTAGGAAATAACGCTCCGCGCAGCCCCCCGGAAGCAGCACACGCAACGCATGAACGCTACAGAACGCATCCCCGTACACGCATGAACAAACGTACGCCACACGGTACGTACGCACGCACAGCACGCACGCACACACACACCGCGCCAACACAGACGCAAAATTCAACGAGGTTAATATCACCCGAATCATTCAACGAAGTCATCACCGCTCTTATTTACTCTGACCAAGGAAGTGTCAGAGATTATTGTTAAGTCTCGCATTCATGCAAAGCTAGTTGAATATGAACGACAGGACTCTGCAGATATTCCCACTTAAATTAACCGTCACGCCGTCCGAGCGCATTAAACAACCAGCGTGAATATGCGTGCTGCATGGTCTTATCATATGTACTTTGTGCGGATGCCGCTTGATTATGCGCCGCAATATCCGGCCGGACGCGGGAGAAGGTATGGCATGCCCCGATATAAGGCCCGCCAGCAGGCGCGAATACGATACACACCGATGATTAATTAGCATTATTACATTACATCAGAGATTCTAATTAAACCTTCTTTGCTAACGCTTTGGGGCAAACCTATATTTTTTTGCGCGGCTATTCTTAAAACGCATAAACATGTTGAGAAAACGACAACGCAATTCCTACATGGATATATGAGCTATTCTTACGGACGTTGGCATATTTACATGCAAAATCGCTATAATATAACATATTATCATGATCAAAGATTACACATTTACTTTTATAAGCGTTAGTGAATTGCGGTTAATAAAACTAAGGGTATATATTGTGCGCATGACTACAAATTCTGCATGTTTGCAGCAAATCCAGCGCATTTGGTAGCTATATGGAAAGAAATCAGCTAAATATAATATATATAATATATATAATATATATAAAATATATACACACATGTGTATGTGTATATAAATGTATATATATATTTAGATGTACATACATAGCGTGTTCGTATGACCTCTACAGAAAGCATAGGCGTGAAATTCCTCGATACATTTTGTGTAATTCATACTCAGCGTGAAGCTCATTGATCCCTTTATCGATTACATTACCAGGCTATTTATCAGTAAGGCACGCGTCCCACGCAATGGATTGATTTCTCGACAATTTTGCATTTACATTACACATCTGCACATAGCGGCGGACACTGTAGAAATATCACGTCTGCTGCTCCCTGAAAGAAGACGCGAATTCTGCCCGCGAGACAATATTTCTGATGCGCCAGATTGGGTGCGGCAGCACCGTGTGTGACCGTAGCAAAAATGCCTGCAATTTTCGGGAAAAATTAAGAAGGAATATAGCCGTGAGGCTAGGGTAACGAATCTATTAATAAAGGCAGCGTTTGTGAGCAATGATGCCTTATAAATACACAGCTAACTAACACATGTGCATTTTTATATGCTATCGGTAGAACGATCGAAGATCTATCGAAAAATACATGATAGAAATATAAACAAATTAGCAGGAATTCCTGACCCATGCATAACTGTGTGTACAAGTAAAATAAATAAATATTTATTCATTTATTTATTTATATATATATATAGGGCAATGACACGTCTCGTGGTTGCACAAATACAGCGAATGCATCGCAAACACCGACAATACATTTAGCCGCCTCCACTAGCCAAACAAAATAGAAATGATATTTGCAGTCGAAATAAACCAAGAAAGAATACTTCCCTGAACCCACACAGCGTCATGCGCATGCGCACGTGTCACGGCGCGTTAACAGCATGACGTCATACTATATCGCTAGACGCTATCGCTTCATCTAGTGATGAATGTTGCATGACTGTTTTTTAAGGGACAATATTTGTTTAACGCGTGTGAGTACGATGGTTTACCCAGCAAGATCACGTTTCGCATGTAATCAGTGGAATTCATTAAAGCGAGAAGAAACCAATGAATCCTATATGCTATATGTATACGCCACACACACGCGCGCGTGGAGCACAAGCATGGACACCTACATCGGGCGCCAAGCGTTGTTTTCTACGTAATAATATAGAGCGCGCCAACGGTCTTCGTTTACCTGCGTTTATTATTCGATGATTATATCACATAAAACATATAAAACAGCGTATTTGCATTCTTTATAGTTGGAGATTACTACATTAACGTCGGTGAGAAAAGATGCGGGTGCTGACTGCGCATGCGCGTGCAAGTTTAAAATGTTGCCAGCAGCGTGCAATGAAAATTTAGCGACCGCTTGTTTTTATTAACCAGCTGCACGATGCATTTCAGGTAGAATCTCCATAATTGCTGCTGGGTTGCTCATCCGAAAACTCGTGTATTGTTGCTCTTCGAGGAAATTATCTTGGATATAATGGCGGATATAATTGGGCAAATTGTGCGATTCAAATACGAGTAAAAGAATGAATATGAGTTTGTACCAGTTTTAACTTGGAAAACGTAAATGCGTTTAAATATGCGCATATGATATAGATGTATATGCTTTTGTAATAATTGTGAAAATTCTGTAATAAATGAAAGAAACCGTGCATGTTAAAGCTTGCATTTTAGTTGTTTACCCATTTGTATTTCACTTCATGGAAATAATCTATCGCCGTTTGGTCGCTACAAATCTCACAGGCTTACAGTATATATATATATATATATATATATATAAATATATATGTAAAATAAGCGTGGCTCGTCTAATATTATTTTGTTAATTACGCGCCGCCGTTGCTAGAAGATATAATTATAATCCAGCTTATGCTCTTCTCAGAGTGGATTGTAACTTTCACGATGGATTAAAAACTTGTGTGTTTTGCAGACGGATGTTTTTGAAGCGTTACGGCTATTGTCGCCGCATCCCGGCATCTTTGCACGCCGGCAAAGGCGACGGCAACTCACTTTAACACGCGCCAGACATAGAAATACAAGTTTCCATTTGAGAATTACTTGTTACAGCACTAGTCGCGTGTCTGGTATTTTTCAGTTCCACGCGCTATATATATATACACACTGAAAGACAAGACCGGTCGATTATAAGGTGAGACAAAGGCGAGCGCGTTCAGCAAAGTGGGATTTTCATTCGCGTCACGCACAGATCTCAAGCGATCGCTTGCGAGAGAAAAGATAATCATATCTAAACTAAATAAAAATAATAATAGTTAATCGCCATTT
>NW_014577514.1:136515-144731 GCF_000485595.1 Priapulus caudatus
CTCTCTCTCTCTCTCTCTCTCTCTCTCTCTCTTCTCTCTCTCTCTCTCTCTCTCTCTCTCTCTCTCTCTCTCTCTCTCTCTATCTGTCTCGCTCTTTCTCTCTCTCTTCCATACATGTCGTCCGCTGCGGTATATGAGCAACCGCGGGTAGGGAACTATAACTGTGATGTATATAGTGTAACGGTTTGGGGGTCTTGTTGTGTATTCCTGCGCAATTATACACATGTCTGGAGGAAACCTATGGTTTCTGCCGCGGTATACAAGCGACGCCTCGCAGGGAACTATAGCTGTGATGTGTATAGAGTTTGCTACCGGCAGGAGGTTATATACCGGATGTCTTACGATGCAATCTCCAGCTAGTAATTGTGTAATGGCGATACAATCACTCCCTCGGCAACGTTCATTTTACAATCCTAGCTCTAATTTAACGCCGATATCCACTCGCACTCGCTACGACATCACACCGTATATATCGTCACCATAGAAATATTAATAGCTAGACTATTTCTATGATCGCCACTTAGGATATTAACTGCTGTTGTAGACTTCTGGGATATCAACTGCGGTATGATCGCGGTGTTGCTGTGACGTCACAGTCATGGAGGCAGTTTACTGGTTTGTGTACGCAGTGTTGCTGTGACGTCACAGTCATGGAGGCAGTTTACTGGTTTGTGTACACAGTGTTGCTGTGACGTCACAGTCATGGAGGCAGTTTACTGGCTTGTGTACGCAGTGTTGCTTTATGTATGTATGTGATAATGTCACACGATGGAAGCAGAATTCGCAAGATCGTGCGATGTATGGTCCATGTTAATTACCTAATACTTTCAAACAGTCTTCATGACCGTTCTCGTATTTTCCCGACCAGTACAATCCTTACTGGTATTGCTTGCGTAGCAGTGAGTGTCTAAAGTAGGACTGACATGTCATAGAACATTTTTTCACAAAAATACCATAACAGCATAAATCCTATACTAGCGGTAATTTTTATACTTGAGTAATCAGTAACATTTTCGCTGTTAGGGGCAACTATATTTCAGTATATTTTTTCCCGATTGTGCAGTTATTTATGAAATAATTTCTCTAATACGTGACACTTTGCGGTCGACACGTGATGTTTCGTTATATGCACGTGATCACGCGCATCACAGCTCATCATTTCTGTAAGGCGTCTCTATTTTATGCAGCTTAGTTCAAAAACAGTCGTCTAATTTCTCGACAAATCGCTTGCGACATCGAATCGCATACGATGACGAGAAACGTCACGAGGGTTAACCCATATCCTCTTAATATGAAACGTGAAACACACGCGGGTTTGGCCCAGAATAGTAATATTTGCATTGTAATAGTAGAGCTTTGCTCGGTTTGCGTATGACGGGCAAGCAAACCGAGAGAGGAGCTAAGTGCTCGTGCTGTATACTATTTAGCCCGTTCTACTATAAGACTATCGACAACTGAGGTCCCTGTTATACACACTCCTCACTAGAATACTATCGGGTTCATTATATATCGGACCCCAACCTTGACTACGTATCTCATTAACTATTGCATTCCTCGCTTGATTATCGTAAGCTTAGGTGGTTAAGCTAGCTTGGTTGCAGAACCGAGAGTGATTATATATATATCCTACTAGCAACGGACTGTAGCTTCGTTTGTGTTCCCGCGTGCTAACACATGAGGGATGGCTGCCAATCTTGTCTTTGCTAAGCCGCCTATACCACCAGCCGACGTTTAAACGCATTATAAAACCTAATAAATATACAAGCGTGGTAAAGATAAACAGAGCGATGAGTGATGTGCTTGTGTGTGTGGAACTCGCCACTCTTCTAAAAATTAATTTTTAGTGATCATTATGAATTGTTGCTGTCATTTCTGCCTCTCAAAAATCAAATACTTTTCCAAATTGGTTTTTTTGTTGTTGACAAATAATGGGCATGCGCGAACACAGATGTTATTTTAAATTACAATATAGGGGAAATCACTCATTTTATGCATCATATAACTATTAAAACACTGGTAGAAATATGTTTAATCAAACTACTCGTATCTGCTTGCTGTCTGATACTCATAACTACTAACTCATGATCCGCAACTAACTAATATTTCATTTGGCAGATACATGAGGATTAATATCTTCTATATCAGACAATCAGACAATCAGACAATTAGACAATCAGACAATTAGACAACTTGTGAATCTAACAGCAGAAATGACAGCTTAGGCCGCCCACGCCTATGAAATAGGCCGCCCACGAAAGAACGTTATAGGAAATCCATTTCTCCGAATTCAATTCGGCATGTGTAGGCTTATGCGTTTGTGTGTATATGGTTTCGCGAAAGTGGGTTTTGTACCCAAACTGTCATGATTTAATTTAATTTCTTTCATCGATTCGTGTTTTCTTTTTCAATAAACGATATCTATATATACACTACTGATATCTGAATTTTGCTCCGATGAATTCTTGACAGTTCAGACACTTCGTTAGCGATTCAAAGAAACTCGAAAAGACGAACGAAAGAAGCCATTTGCATATGAATGGCAGGAAATCATACACCCCCAAATTATACGATGTAATGGTAATGACTAGAGCTCTACACAATGTCTCTACGCTATATTGCTCCCTCTTCGGCAGCCATGAAACACATACTCTGCGAGTATAAAACCTGAATGAAATGGCCAGAGGAAATATTTAAATATTAAAGTCGGGACAATCGAATAAGAGAAAGCTGCTTTCCATACGCTTTAGTGCGCGTGGGTCAAATATTCACTAGGTACATACATGCGTATGCATGCTGGTGCGTCGAATAAAACGTTTCCTTCGGTTGCAAAGTCGATTCAGTACAAGCTTCCAAGCTTCCGTAGGCCTATACTTATGGAGCGTAATCGATAACATCGGCTATTGTTATCTCTCCACCACCATCATCATCACCATCATCATCATCATCATCATCATCATCATCATCATCATCATCACCATCATCGAGGCGCCGTTACCTGTCTTACCGTGCGCAGGTAAAATATAAGCTTTGTGTTTCTACTTGCGTTGATCATGCTTCGACGGCATTATATAGTTATCAAATGTTGAAAAAATTGAGAAAATTTTTTTTTATTAAATAAGAAATTTATTGAGCGGGAAGACTCTCTAGAATTCCTGAAACTACTGTTATTTAATATGTCTCTAACTGCTTGGAAGAGTGCGGGCGTTTAAAATTACTACTCGTTACTACTACGTTAAAAATGTTTCTGTCTTTCTTTAAAATAAACGTGATCCCCTCTCTCCTAGAACGTTACATAGTATATCACAAGCGTCTATTAATTCTAACAGTATGAAAGTTTCACTGAAAACAAATTCATTGGCGTTTACGTTAGCTCACAACAAATTGCAGTAAAGTTGCGGTATCCATGAATAATGAATAAATACATAAACGTCCGACTACTGACATCACAGTATGTGATGGCATGATGGCCCGCATCTTTTCCCAGTATGGCGCATACATACATCTTTAGCCAGTATGTCGCATACATACATCTTTACCCAGTACGCATACATATATTATATATATACATATATAGGTATGCATGCATGGATATAGGTCAGTCCTCCATGTTCGTAGTATTTTCACCAATTCGCCGGTGATTGACTCTCGACAGAACAAACATGGCATAATTATAATAAAGCATGTGATATCTACACAGGAAACCCAACCAGCGCGTAAACACGCTAATGAAGACACCCGATAATGAATTAAACAGAAGATACCCGTATACGATCACGCGCATAAATTAAATTTAATTAAGCTGCTAACTTAAACTCATATATTCGATCCCTCTCCCGGGAAGATACTGGCACCTATAATATACACATACTTGCACATCGATAAATGCCTACACCGCGGTCCCCTGCTTATACCGCATGAATGCTAGACGATGCTGCGGCCATTCATGAGTGTTCACTGCGGATGCCAACGGAAGGAATCATTACTGTGATCATCCTGTGACCAAGGTCCCATACTAGCAACCAACTGTGGGTCAATAGTCGGAGAAATGATCTCTGATTATAATCGCGTGTCTTGACATAACGGGTCGACACTGGGATTCCATCATGATTCGCTCTTCCTTCAATACAGAACGTTTGCTGATCGGGTTTCACTCGTAGCGGAAAGATTAATGTCTTGTCATCGTGGTCATGATTGATTCTCGTTTCCCCAAGAGAGAGAGAGAGAGAGAGAGAGAGAGAGAGAGAGAGAACGACAGAGAGAGAGAGAGAGAGAGCAATCCAACGAAACACATATAGACTTTACAGCAAAGTCTTGGCGCTGTTAACCAACGTCAAAACTATGGAATTTACGCGCGTATTCTCTCACACCTACTTTATGACAAACCCCGAAGCTAGTTATGAATACAACCATTCAGCATGTAGTGTGGATGGCTCCGGTGCTCTAATCTCATACACTTCCACGCCCCCCATGAATCAATACCACAAGATACTGCCCTTAGAAGGTAAGCTATGACAATCAACAGCTACACGTGGATGAAGACTTTACGCAAATACTTCGCTGAAACTATTTAATGTTAAGTCACATCACACCCACGTCGCTGCTTTAGCTGGTTTGTGCACAATACAACGTTTGTGCACAAGTAACGCACGGAAACCCACATCACAAGGAATCGATCATGAAAGTCTCGTAAGAGCTTCGATGGATTTGTGCGCGCTGTAGAAGCAAACAATACAAACGCTTCACTTACCTGCATGTGTAGGTGCATGACCGCCATCATTCATCCGCGAAGAAGATTCGCACAATGGAAAAAAAGAAACGAAGACATAATTAGTTACAAGCATGCACGCAATTAATTTGTATTTATTGTATTGTATTATTTGTGTTCAATTTATGTAATTGGTAATTTACTAAAGCAATTATACAGTTATTTTATGTCTCAGTGCATCGCATTAATAAATAGATTGGAATTGGTGGGCTAGCACTGCCATCTATCGTCAGCTAATAAGAACATTGAAAGACAACTTGCGAGTGTTTTTTATAACACATTTGCTTGTGCGCGTGAGAGTGTGCGTGCGTGCGCGCGCGCGTGTGTGTGAATGCGTGTGTGCATGCGTGTGTGCGTGCGTGCGCGTGTGTGCGTGCGTGCGCGTGCGTGCGTGCGTGCGTGCGCGCGCGCGTGTGTAATCCTGTTAGGTTTATGTCCTCCACATTGCCAGTATGTCAAATAAAAACCAATAAATAAATTGAGCTTAAACTAAATTTAATTTATGTAATTTCTCACAAGCGCCATAATGAAATATCCTGGAAAGCGTATCCTGGAAATATCCTGAAAACGAATATTTTATGAGGATAAATGCGGTTCGCTTTTTCCGTACCGCAAATTTTCACTTGAAATAAAATACAAGCTGGCATGGGTGAAATATTGATACCTGTCTACAATCATAATTTTATTATCTGCTGCCGCAAAGCGTTTGATCAAAGCTTCGGGTGGCTCTTCCTTTCTAACGTTCGCCGTACGTTATCGTTATCTGCACCATCGTTTGTAGCTGTAAAGCACATACTAAACTCACACTACATTCCCTTCCTTGCGCCGCTTTGAAATTTATAGGCATTTTGTCCGTACTTATTCGTGTCGATGCAATAATATATTCGTAATCAAATAAACAATGTACGGATCCTTAAAACCTGACCCACGCACCCGTGACTATATACCTCCCACACTATCTAGCCTTTAACATTTCTTATTTCATTCAAGCGACTATCAATTCGAGTTAGCTATGATCGCGTTAGCATTCTAACACGACTGTCTCACGAACTATATACTGTTTCCCTTCTCCTAGAGAGGGCGACACCAGTATGGATTACTATAGCGTGCGGCATCATTTCCCAGCTGCTGCTGCACATGGCATACATCATATGAATCCACGCATTTCAGTCCTTCCGCTAACGTAGCGGTACGAAATCGGTCAAGTTATGGCAAGTGGTGAATAAACGTTCCCTGTTACGTGTTTATCACCACCCGTAAAATTGTGCACGAAAATGTTGACTCAGTTATATAATCCGGGACTGCTGCCGGAACTGTAGCGCGATTTGCTTTCGATTTTCTATTCTAAAATTGATCTCCGAAACAGGATAGTGAACGTTACTCTATTAAAAACCGGTCAGAAAACGTTGCCAGTAACAAAATTAATCTTAACATTGGTCTTAGTGTAGCGACCCTCTAGGGGTGAGTCGCCGGCAGAATGGTAGGTTCAGGGCGTCGAGATACACTGAGAGTGCTGTCCCGAGCCTACGCACGGATATCTTCAATTGACTTCGTGGGGGAAACACACAACTGAGAACTGTACGTATATGACTGAGAGACACATCTGCGGTTTATAGCTCCGGATATAATTGATTTTTTTCTGGCCATAAAGAACCAAAAGTGCTCGTAGCCAGCGATGCGCGAACGGGGACTTTTTTCCGCTTCGCAATGTTTTGGTCATCGATTCCACTCGAAGTGTTCGAATCAGTAAAAACTCGTTCTAAAACAAGACGTCATCGCGCTCAGCATAACCGACGAAACTACCGATTTTATTTGTCGTAATAATAATACACGTGTGTGATGGGGGGATTTGTTAGCCTTACCATCATGTTTCCTTATCATATAAAAGGATATAACGATGGTGTGTCGGTATAGAGAGATAAGACACAATCCATGCGGTAAAGCGCTCATACCGTTTGACGAATCTGACACATCCACGGCACAGATCCGCGGAAGATTAGCACAACGTCTCCTTATAAAACACGTGCTCACACTACAACCAATAAAGACAGAAAGCGAAAGGATCCCGTATACCACCCCCACCTATATAGCTGCAAATGGAACCATGCACAATCTGTGGCGCCAATGCCTAGTCGAAGGAATGAATAATTGAGCAGCGTTATAGCGGAAACTAACGCAGCATGTGTTAGCAGATTCGTGGCACGCTCGCGACCACCGCACAGCTTCGATCATACACAGCAGCGATCATACACGTTAACGTCCCCTAATAACGTTTCCTGTATATATATCAGAAGTAGATAATAGGGAACTATTATTCCCTATTATCTACTTTTAATATATATCTAACCTGATGACGAAGAGCAACAAGAGCCGCATTAACGGTTTCCGGATAGACGCGTACTGCATGCGAATCCTCACATGATCGGACTCGTCAATGCTGCCATGCATATATTATAATCATTTTCATCATCATCATCATCATCATGATCATCATTAGAGTGAGTGCATGAAACTAATGATGACACATTTCACTTGAAATTTGTTTGAACACACGCACGAAATCTCGTAGATTCACGAGCGTTCATTAGTGTTCTGCGTTCACTCTAGCCAGAAGCTGTGTAGAAGCTGGGAGAAGCTAAAAGAACAACAACCAATTAAATCTCCGGTCAGACGTCTATTCGGTAATATATTCCACAAGCATTTAGTATCGAAGATTAATTGGATCGCTCTAATTAGTAGCATTTACATTGTCACAACAGTTCACAGCGTAATAACAGTCTTTAAAATGTTTCTAATCTAATTAATCCATACGTAATTAACACGCATTATAGACTCTAGGCCTGACGCGAAGATGCATGCTCACTGCACAAGAAGATTAGTGGTAAGAAAACTAGGAAATTAGCCGTAAACAAGTTTGTAAGGTTATGCAAATATTAACAATCCCGTTAAACGTTAGAAGCGAGTTGAAGGCCGTTATCAGGTAACGTTTAAGACGTACTTGACTAGACCGCCATTAGCGTCTTTGTAGGTGGAACCCTAATAAACCTAGATATTACACTACTAGATTTTTTATTTTACCAATAAAACGAGAGACCAAAATAAAGCGAGGTCTTCGTGCTCAAATGTAGCAAGGGTATATCGTAGCACCTGCGATAGGGTGCTGTTTATTCATCCCGCCAGTGCGTGCATGCGCGTGTGTGTGCGTGTGTATGTGTTGTGTGTGTGTGTGTGTGTGTGTGTGTGAGTGGGTGTGTGCGTGTGCGTGCGGTGCGTGCGTGCGTGCGTGCGTGCGTGCGTGCAACGCTAGACAACGTTGTGTGTGCGTGTGTGCTGTGTGTGTGTGTGTGTGTGTGTGTGTGTGTGTTTTGTGTGGTGTGGCTGTCGTGTGTGTACGTGTGCGGTGCGTGCGTGCGTGCGTCGCGTGCGTGCAACGCTAGACACCGAGCGTGTA
>NW_014577514.1:149929-156749 GCF_000485595.1 Priapulus caudatus
TACTCTCCTACACACATCAAAACACACACACACACACACACACACACACACACACACACACAACCACACACACACACACACACACGCACACACACACGCGCACGCACACACGCCACACATACACATCACACACACACACACACACACACACACACATACACACACGCGCGCACACACGCACACACACACACACACACACACACACATACGACACTCCGCGCCGCACACACCAGCACAACCAACACGCAGCACGTCACATCATCACACACACACGCACACGGCGGCACACACACA
The DNA here is from genome assembly GCF_000485595.1 of Priapulus caudatus. Classification (NCBI taxonomy): domain Eukaryota; kingdom Metazoa; phylum Priapulida; class Priapulimorpha; order Priapulimorphida; family Priapulidae; genus Priapulus; species Priapulus caudatus. The sequence continues at coordinate 150,224 of NW_014577514.1, forward strand.
TCACACACACACACACACACATACACACACACACACACTCACACACACATCACCACACCGCGCGCGCACACACGACACACACACGCACTGCACGTCAGCACACACACCGACAATACCGCACAGCCCGCTAACCCAAGGCAAGCAGTAACAAATAGGGAAGCCGACACAAACAGCATGATCCGTCTTCATTTACCCGCTCATTCATCGCAGTGCGTTTATATTCCGGTGGCAAACACAAGATGAACTGCAATTTCGTAATAAATCTATTATGATTCTGTGGTAAGCGGTATATAGTCCTCTATCAAAGAAGAAAATCAGAGAGAGAGGCAGATTGATTAGTAGTGGTGAGGGACAAGCGTGGTATGTTAGTCCTTTATCACAGAAGGATAAATCAGAAAGGGAGGCAGATGAGAGGAGGCAGGATAAGCGGTATGCTAGCTACGATCTATCAAGTAAGAAATCAGGATGAGAGGATGCAGTCAGAAGATGAGGGAGTAGAAAAGCAGAGAGAGAATGATAAGAATGAGAGGAGCAGAGTGAGAATGACCCGAGAGATGAAGAGAGAAGGAGATAGGAAAGCGGTGTATAGAGGGCGAACAGGATCGAATCACGGCAGAGAGAATGGGTATTGTGGAGAAAATAGATCACATCGGAAAGGACGGAAGAGGCGAAGAGGGTGATCGACTGGTAAACACATGGGAGAGAAGCGCCGGGCGAGTGATGAGAGGAAAAAGTACACACAGCACGACACACACACATCACACATCACACGCACGCGCACGCGCATCGTGCGCGCATCGCGCACACGCACACGCACACTGCACACGCCAACACGCACGACGCACACGCCAGCGCACACGCACACGCTTCCACACGCACACGGCACACGCACACGCACACACACACACACACATCACACACACAGAGAGAGGAGATAAGAGAGAGAAGAAGGAAAGAGGAGAGGAGAGAGGCGAGGAGAGAGGAGAGAGAGAGAGAGAGAGAGAGCAGAGATGAGAGAGAAGAGAGAGAGATTGCACTGCGCGCGCGCGCCGCGCGCGGAGAAGAGAGAGCAGAGGAGAGAGAGATGAGAGAGGAGGAGAGAGCGAGAGAGAGAGAGGAGAGAGAGAGAATATATATACTATATATATCTATATAGAATATAGTAGATGATAGATAGTATATTATCAGTGTGTGTGTGTGTGTGTGTGTGTGTGTGTGTGTGTGTGTGTGTGTGTGTGTGTGTGTGCCTGCGCGTCACAGTGTATTTCAATTTCCTCGCTTCTATTCTCGCGTCAGGAATCGGACAATTTTTCTGCTTCTCCGTGCAAGCAATTCGAACGTCGGCCATTATTAGAAAAACGAACTCGGCTTTTCTTCTGCGAACAGAGCGTCTAGATTCAATTCTGAAGCCACGTTGTGAAAGAGGCGAGACAGATGTTTGCCGCGTGCAGCTCGCTTGTATTGGATAAGATGAACTAATAATTGCGGGCTTCGTTAAGTTATATAGTTAGTAGGTTCTGGTTGTAGAATAGAGTGGCTTTACATTGCGAAAAATACTCATGTTGTAGTTTCAGCAGAACTTTCGGAATTTCACTCGCGTAGTTGAGTTAATATAGTATTCTTTTACATTGGTAGCCGTTTTAAAAACACAATTTTAAATACTGTTGTGTGTTGTCGTTATGTTGCCTTTTCATGTTCTACAACAAATACTTTCTCTTCATGATGCGTGTTTAAATAGTGACATATGGTCGAATAGAGACGTCTGTGCACACAAGTTATGTCTGAGAATTGATCGACAACTAGTCTGGACTAACCATCTTGCTATAATCACTGTTCTTAGGGATACAAACACAAGCTCGCGGGAAACAAACGAGATCATAAGCTGGTTACTGAAACATCATTTGCTCAGGCATTTTCTCTACATCACATCGCGACCTGCTAACCGTGTTTGTGCGGATATTGATAAACGCATATATACTCCCGCACACCACGACGGACATCTACAAGAACTAACAATACGTTAGTGAGCAGATGAGAGATAATAAAAACACTATAAATCAAATTGTCAGTTCAAATTGATTAATCGTGCAGTATCTTCGAGGTTAGTTCCCAGCTATTTTTAAGGGTTGATATCCACACATTGAAACGTACTAGACCCCACTTGCAACATTGAAGAGTAATTTATCCGGATCAAGGTGATATTAACCTGGTTCATATGATGATAGTCACAATGACATTCAACACCAATGAGCGTGCAATGCGTTCATATTAGCTGCCCACCTGTTGCGCACACTTCTACAGCTGGATACACACACCTCCTGCGCCACAAACAGTAGATGAATTAATGCACATACTTATATGAACATATCGAATATACACATGGATTGTAAGAATAATGCCCGTGATTGCGTCTTGCATTCTACTGCAGTATTTATCATGCATATCATATTGCAATACGTGACCGTTTCTTGGTGCTACATATCAAATAGCTTGTGCTTATCAAGTCGTTATGGCCATCGATTTTGCCGACAGGGACAAATTGCCTCTAGCAGCATTCGCTACTGAACACCCGTCAACTTGCAACAGCGCGTAGGGATCATTAGTTAAGATGAGAGTGAGACATTACATTTGCATAAATAGACATTGAATTTCTATTTACACCGCATTCGCAGGCCGTAACGGTTGTTTGCTATAATCACAGCTATTAATCTTGCTAACGACTCGCTACACCCCGACATGTTAAGTTGTTACTATATACGCTCATTATAGCGGAGTCTACACTATGCTAAAACAGGGGGCGCGTTGTCAGAAACAAATAGTCGCAAACATTAGTCTTAACGCATTAACTTCCACTCGTATAACCGTTGACAGAGAACATCGTAAGGGTTACGAGAACGAAAAAATCCTCGGAAATTTCCGTCCTAACATTAGCAGGCCAGACTCTCGTAACTTTAATATTGTAAGTTGAAAATAACACATTTACACCTACGAATTACAATTATAGTGATATTATATTTTATAATAATGAATAAAACGTGTGTTTTCTTTGAAAAACACGTCTCAAACTCATTAATTATCTACGCTAATAAAACAACAATACATTTACAAAATGGCGTTATGGCATTTGTTCTCTTGTTTCTAAAGGTTTCCCACGCTTGCCACGATTCTCGTGTCTCGCGTTACAGTGTGAGAATTTGTCTTTGTTGTGCAGAATTAAAATTCAAGACGTCGTCGTTTTTCATCAAATATTATTTATATTGTGGTTAGTGCATCAACTAAATATGCATAATTACTGTGATGTGAATAAATGTGTATGAATGGGTGAATTTTGTGATTGCATCTTATGCGCAATCAACAGCCTTGTGATGAAGTTCCTCGTTATCGTACGGGGGGGAGTTTCTAATTAGCGTGCGGATGTTTTCTGTACGCTATGTTCGCCAACGTTAGCATGTAGTCCGTATGTTATTCGTAGCATTAATTTAGTCATTAAGCTTACGGATGTTTCTGACAACGGGGCCCAGGTTACGCATCTACACTGTTGCTAAAACGCGGGTTTTAGTCTATAGTGTAGACGCCGCTTTTTTATTACGTCTGCTTCTATCGCGAATAATACACGGTGTCTCATGGTGCGGAGAACTGTAGAGGAATATACATTAGGGACTAGATAGAGGCGGGTTGATGCTTGATGAAGCATACTCGTGATCACACTAGCGACTATAGCTACCTCCATGTCTATGTCTGTGTAATACTCCACGTTATTCATAGATGGGTGCGCATCGCAACATGCCATAGACGTCAACATCCGCGCCGACAGTATAGCGGCGTCTACACTATGCTAAAACCCGGTTTTACCGCATCTAATGTTGGCTAAAAAACCGCGGGTTTACCGATCGTACACTGTTGCTAAAGACGCGTGTTCTTAGAAGTGGGTTTGTAAAAACGCGGGTTTTTACAGACCTGCCGGCAATATTGCGGTTTCTGCTCTGCTAAAACCCGCGTTTTAGTCGAGCGCCGTAGTGTAGACAGATAACAGACACGAAAATCGGCCGCGTTCTTAGCTATGTATCCCACCACCCAGTACTAGATCGGTGCCTCCATATACGTCCGTGTCTTCCATCACGCATTGACCCAATGATGTGTAAACTCAATCGTAGATGTGTTGCCTGTCGTCGTCGAAACATTTTCAGCCGTCGCTGACGCCGTATCCTCGTTTGCCGTTGGTAATCTATTTACCGTCCTCTATTTCTCCCCATCAGCATCAAAAGTCTTAGCATCAGAAAAACTGCTAAGAATTGCATGACGTGAAGCTACCTTCTATAATAATCTCGGTCGTCTTTGATCTCTATCTTATCTACAGACGTCACGCGGGATGATGTCATCGTGACGTGTACCCTCATGACGTCATCATCCCCGTCAGCGTTCCATCCATCGCCGAGTCACATTACAATCGCGTTCGTCGGTATATTTTCATGTATAAAATTTGGGAATAACTTCTGATCGTGGAAACCGATACGTATGGAATTGCTATGGACTTGCTTTGTCGCTTTTCTAGAAGAAAGTCAACGATGAAATTCACCAGGCTTCTTTTGCTGGCTTATGATTGGCTAAGCACATCATCGAAAACAGCTTTTCATTAAGGGCAGAATTATCACGGTGAATGTGTAATAGAGTCGCATTCAGACGAAACGTCTAGATTCCCGCGCCCGAAGCTCGTCCGTGTATCGGAATTCCAATCAACTAAACGTATGATGGGCAGGTTAATTGCGAGGATATTGATCAGGCGCACGCTGCATACTAGTACTGTACCTCATGCGTCTACGACACGCAATAGTTAACACACGTAATACTTGATTAGACCGCATGCAGCAAAACTTAAAAAAGAAGTAACGGGTAACCGCCGATATCGAAGAATAGACGTCTTTAGTTCGCACGTAACCAGTTATTCTCGAAATGTCCGTGGTGTGCGTGTGTACGTGTGTGTGCTCGTCGTGCGTGTGCGTGCTGGTGTGTGTGTGTGTGTGTGTGTGTGTGTGTGTGTGTGTGTGTGCGTGTCTCTCTATATGTGTGTGTGTGTACGTGTGCGTGCTCGTCGTGCGTGTGCGTGCGGTGTTGTGTGCTGTGTGTGTGTGTGTGTGTGTGCGTGTGTGTGTGTGTGTGTGTGTGTGTGTGGTGTGTGTGTGGTGTGTGTGTGTGTGTTCGTGTGTACGCAGTGCGTGCTTCTTCGTGTATGTGTGCGTGCTTGCTGTGATCGTTGACCTAAGATGTCTTCATGTGTGTAAAAAACGCTAAAACTTCACTAGTCGAACAGCGCTCGATCCTGCATATATGAGTTTTGCTTGTCTTAGCAGATGAAAGACTGTGCGCCGTTTTATCGCCGTTTTTTTAATTACAGCGGCGATGATGCGTTATTGTAATGCTATCACGCTGCGACCTGAGAACGAATATTCACTACAAGTACACACGACACATTTCACAACAATGGCTAAGACTGAGCGTGATTACCAGCTATAACGCTGATAGGGTTTTGCACGAATCAACAGATTGCTTAGTTAACTGAAATTATTTGTATAGACAGTTCAGAAAACTACAGACATTGTCGCGTGAATGGCACACACCGCGAGCAACCTCTTATTCGGCCATTTGACGACATTGCGGATTCTCGCGAGTGGTTTAAGATTTTCCGAGTCCCGCTTCTGAAATTCTTATTAAATCTGGAAGCCCGATATGGGAGCGGACGTCGCTCACGAAAGCAAGAGGAGATCATTATATACCGCGCGGCCTACAGTCGGCATGGAAATCGCTTTACAGAGAAGTCGAGTCAGAATTTCTGCAGAAGCTTTGCAGACGATTGTACGAGTCGCAATGAACGACCTTCCGATGCTGAAGATTTGTCGATTTCTCTCGAAATTCTGCTGACGGGTCAAAACGTCCCCAGTACGCAGCTAGCGCTGCACGCCGTATCTCTCCCTCTCGTCTTCTCTCTCATGCGTCTCTCTCCTCTCTCTCTCTCTTCATCTCTCTCAGCGTCTCTCTCTCTCTCTCCTCGTCTCTCGTCTCTCTCTCTCTCTCTCTGAGCTCTCTCTGGTCCTCTCTGGACTCTCTCTCTCTCTCTGTTCTCTCGTCCCCCCTCTATTCTCTTCGTCACGTCTCTCCTTTTTCTCCTTCTCCACTCCCGTCTCTCGAATCTCCTCTCTCTATATATATTATATATATAGTATATGTATATATATAGTATAATGTATGTGTAGATATGATAGATGAGAATAGATGATAGGAATAGATAGATAGTAGTAGATAGATAGTGATAATAGATAGATAGATAGATAGATAGATACGAGTAGATAGGGTTAGTAGATAGATAGAGTATTGATAGATAGATAGATATGATAGATAGATAAGATAGATAGAAGATAGAGTAGATAGATTGAGCGCATAGCATAGGAAATAGTAGATAGATATGATAAGATAGATAGATAGATAGATATAGAATAGATAGATAGATAGATAGATAGATAGATAAATAGAT
>NW_014577514.1:156774-165474 GCF_000485595.1 Priapulus caudatus
CAGTATGTATATAGACATAGATAGATAGATATGATTAGATAGATAGATAGATAGATAGATAGATAGATAGATAGATAGATAGATAGATAGATAGATAGATAGATAGATAGATAGATAGATAGAAGAAGTAGATAGATTAGGATAGATAGAATAGATAGATAGATAGATAAGATAGATAGATAGATAGATATAGTAATAGCATAGATAGATAGATACGATAGATAGATCTCAGTAAGTGAAGTCATTTGCAGTTTGTTCGGAAGCACTGAACAGAGACATGTCCACTCGCGTAGCTTTCGCGCTTCGCAATACATTATGCAGACCATGATACAACTACGCTTGCTGTCACTGCGTGTTGCTAAGCTCATTAGTGCATCATAGGATATTGATACACGACGAGTGATGAAACCACTGAATGTTAGATCGGCTATATAAATAAACTTTCATCCGCGCGTATGCTATGGGTATACACGCGCGGGTAACTGAATATGCCTGTAATTATCCGGTCCAGACAATCACAGATTGCGCGGTCTAACGAGTAGAGTCTACTCCACTTAACTTCCTGATGCCTCGCTCCCTCTCCGCCGTCTCCGTCCTGCCTCCTCTTTTTTCACCAAAAAGATGGCAACTTCGTGTCGCTAACACAACGCGGAGCGCGTATATGGCATGATCGCTGGTGTGTGGGAAGGGGTGAGAAGCTATACTGAAGTGCGGATCGCTGGTGTGTGGGATAGGAGTGAGGAACTTCTAGTGCATGATGCGCTGGTGTTGCTGGGAAGGGGTGAGAACTACAGTGCATGATCGCTGGTGTTGAGAAAGGGTGAGAACTACGAAGTGCCGGATCGGCTGCGGTGTGTGGGAAGGGGTGAGAACTACTAGTTGCGGATCGCTGGTGTGTGGAGGGTGAGAACTACTAGTGGGCATGAATACCGCTTGATTCGTGGGAAGGGGTGAGAACTACTAGTGCAGTGATCGCTTGGTGTGTGGAAGGGTGAAATTCCTACGTGCATGATCGCTGTGTGTCGGAAGAGTGAGAACTACTAGTGACATGATCTGCTGTCGTGTGGGAATCAAAGATGAGAACTGATACAAGTTGCAATTGATTCGCTGATGTGTGGAAGGTGAGAACTACTATTCATGATGCGCTGTCGTGTGGGAAGGGGTGAGAACTACTAGTGCATGATCGCTGGTGTGTGGGAAGGGGTGAGAACTACTAGTGCGGATCGTGGTGTGTGGGAAGGGGTGAGAAACTATACTAGTGCGGATCGCTGGTGTGTGGGAAGCGGGGTGAGAATACTTAGTGGCGGATACGCTGGTGTGTGGGCAAGGGTGAGAACTATAGTGGCGGATCGCTGGGTGTGGGAAGGGGTGCAGAACTACTAGTGCATATCGCTTGGTGTGTGGTAAGGGGTGAGAAGCTACTAGTCGCATAAATCGCTGGTGTGTGGAAGGGTGAGACTACTAGTGCGGATCGCTGGTGTGTGGGAAGGGGTGAGAACTATACTAGTGCATGATCGCTGGTGTGTGGGAAGGGGTGAGAACTACTAGTGCATGATCGGCTGGGTGTGGGAAGGGGTGAGAACTAACTAGTGGCATGATCGCTGGTGTGTGGGAAGGAGTGAGAACTACTAGTGCGGATCTGCTGGTTCGTGTGGAAGGGGTCGGAACTACTAGTGGCGGATTCGCTGGTTGTGTGGGAAGGGTGAGAACCACTAGTGCGGATCGCTGGTGTGTGGGAGGGGCTGAGAACACTGTGCGGATACGCTGTGTGTGGGAAGGGGTGAGACCACTAGTGCGGATCGCTGTGTAGGTGGGAAGGGGTGAGACTACTAGTGCATGATCGCTGGTGTGTTGGGAAGGGGTGAGAACATACTAGTGCATTGATCGGCTGGTGTGTGGAAGGGTGAGAACTACGTACTGGCGGATCGCTGGTGTGTGGGTAAAGGGGTGAGAACTATCTAGTGCGGATCGCTGGTGTGTGGGAAGGAGTGAGAACTATTAGATGCGGATCGTGGTGTGTGAAGGAGGAAACTATACTAAGTGGCGGATCGCTGGTGTGTGGGAAGGGGTGAGAACTACTAGTGGGCGGATAACGCTGGTGTGTGTGAAGGGGTGAGAACTATACAGTGCATGATCGCTGTTGTGGGACAGGGGTGCGAACTTCTAGTGCGGAATCGATGGTTGTGTGGGAAGGGTGAGAACTACTAGTGGCATGATCGCGTGGTCGTGTGGAAGGGTGAGAACTACTAGTGCGGATCGCTGGTGTGTGGGAAGGGGTGAGAACTACTAGTGCATGATCGCTGGTGTGTGGGAAGGGGTGAGAACTACTAGTGCATGATCGCTGGTGTGTGGGAAGGGGTGAGAACTACTAGTGCGGATCGCTGGTGTGTGGGAAGGGGTGAGAACTATATCTGTGCGGATCGCTGTGTGTGGAATGGTGAGGAACTATATCTAGTGGCATTATCGCTGGTGTGTGGGAAGGTGAGACTATCATAGTGCGGATCGCTGGTGTGTGGGAAGGGGTGAGAACTACTAGTGCGGATCGCTGGTGTGTGGGAAGGGGTGAGAACTACTAGTGCGGATCGCTGGTGTGTGGGAAGGTGAGAATACTATGGGCGGATCGCTGGTGTGTGGGAAGGGGTGAGAACTACTAGTGCATGATCGCTGGTGTGTGGGAAGGGGTAGAACTACTTAGTGCGGCACGCTGGCTGTGTGGGAAGGGGTGAGAACTACTAGTCGATGATCGCTGGTGTTGGGAAGGGGGAGAACTTCTAGTGCAGAATCGCTGGCTGTGTGGAAAAGGGTGAGAAGTTCTAGTGCGGATCGCTGGCTGTGTTGGAAAGGAGTGAGAACACTAGTGCAGATCGGGCTGGTAGTGTGGGAAGGGTGAGAACTACTAGTGCAAGATCGCGGTGTGTGGAAAGGGGTGATAACTCTAGTGGCGGATCGCTGGTGTGTGGGAAGGGGTGAGATACTACTATGCGGATCGACTGGTGGTGGGAAGGGGTGAGAACTACTTAAGTGCATGATCGCTGGTAGTGGGGAAGGGGTGAGAACTACTAGTGCGGATCGGCTGTGTGCTGGGAAGAGTGAGCACTACTAGTCAAGAGATCGCTGGTGTGTGGGAAAGGGTGATAACCTTCTAGTGGCGGATCGCTGGTCGTGTGGGAAGGGGTGAGAACTACTAGTGCGGATCCGGCGTGTGGTGTTGGGAAGGGGGTGAGAACTACCTAGTGCATGATCGCTGGTGTGTGGGAAGCGGTGAAATACTAGTGCGCATGATCGCTGTGTGTGGGAAGGAGTGAAGACTACAAGTGCGGATCGCTGGTTGTGTGGGCAGGGTGAGAACCTACTAGTGCGAGAATCGCTGGGGAGTCGTGGGACAAGGGTGAGAACTATAGCTAGAGCGGATCGCTGGTGTTGGGAAGGGTGAGAACTACTATTGCGAGATCGCTGGGTGTGTGGAAAGGGTGAGAACTACTAGTGCGGATCGCTGGTGTGTGGGAAGGGGTGAGAACTACTAGTGCGGATCGCTGGTGTGTGGGAAGGGGTGAGAACTACTAGTGCGGATCGCTGGTGTGTGGGAAAGGTGAGAACTAACTAGTGGCGGATTCGGCTGGTGTGTGGAGGGGTGAGAACTACAAGTGCATGATCGCTGTGTGCTGGGAAGGGGTGAGAACTATAGCTAGTGCGGATTCGCTGGTGTGTGGGAGGGTGAGACTATAACTAGTGGCGGATTCGCTGGTGTGTGGGAGGGGGGGTGAGAACTACTAGTGCGTGATCGCTGGTGTGTGGGAAGGTGAGAATACTAGTGCATGATCGCTGGTGTGTGGGAAGGGGTGAGAACTACTAGTGCGGATCGCTGGTGTGTGGGAAGGGGTGAGAACTATACTAGTGCATGATCGCTGGTGTGTGGGAAGGGGTGAGAACTACTAGTGCATGATCGCTGGTGAGTGTGGGAAGGAAGGTTGAGAACTATACCAGTGCAGATCGCTGTCGTGTGGGGAAGGGGTGAGATACTATACTAGTGCATGATCGCTGGTGTTGTGCGAAGGGGTGAGACTAACTAGTAGCATGATCGCTGGTGTGTGGGAAGGGGTGAGAACTACACTAGTGCAGTGATCGCTATCGGTGAGTGAAGGGTGAGATACTCTAGAGCGGATTCGCTTTGTGTAGTGGGAAAAGGGGTGAGAACTACTAGTGCGGATCGCTGGTCGTGTGGGAAGGGGTGAGAACTACAGTGCATGATCGCTGGTTGTGGGAAGGGGTGAGACTACTATCATGATCGCTGTGTGTGGGAGAGGGGTGAGAACTAGCTAGTGAGCATGATCGCTGGTGTGTGGGAAGGGTGAGAACTACTAGTGGCGGATCGCTGGTGTGTGGAAGGGTGAGCAATACTAGTGCGGATCGCTTGTGTGTGGGAAGGGTGAGAAATATACTAGTGAGCGGAATGCGCTGGTGTGTGGAAGGTGGAGAACTACTAGTGCGGATCGCTGGTGTGTGGGAAGGGTGGAGACTACTAGTGGCGGATCGACTGGTGTTGGGAAGCGGTGAGAACTAGCTAGTGCCGGATCGCTGGTGTGGGGAAGGGTGAGAACACTAGTCGGATGCGGCTAGGTGGTGTGGGAAGGGGTGAGAACTATACTAGTGCGGATCGCGGTGTGTGGGAAGGGGGAGAACTACTAGTGCATGATCGCTGGTGTGTGGGAAGAGGGTGAGAAACTACTAGTGCATGATCGCTGTGTTGGCGAAGGGGTGAGAACTACTAGATGCGGATCGCTGGTGGATGGTAAGGGGTGAGAACTTCCTAGTGGGCGGATCCGCTGTGTGTGGAAGGGGTGAGAACTTTAGTGAATACAGAAGAGATTGGAGATCATGCAGCACTATGACTATACGGAATTCATACCGGCCAAGCTACGACGATTTCCATAGAATTTATACGACGCAAACTACTCAATTCCACAAAATTTAATCACAATGCAGCACTTAGCAGCAGCAAGAAAACAACCAAAGCAGCCAGCAGCAGCAAGTAGTTAGCGGCAGCAACAGCAAGCGTAGCAGAACAGCAATAGCAGATAGCAGTAGCATCAGCAGCCGCACCACCACCTGCAGCAGCAGGCAGCAGCACAGGCACAGCAAAGCAGCAAAGCAGCAGAGCAGCAGCATCAGCAGCAGCAGCGCAGCAGCACGCAGCAGTCGGAGAAGATAAACTGCTATGACAACAGACAACCCCCTCGCGTGCGGCCACTCTAACACAATCCCGCCCCCGTGAATCAATCATACAGCTGAACTATAATATTCACCCGAATAATGCGCGTGCGTGAGTGCTCGCGAGCAACGGGCGTGAGTGCTCGGCGGAGCAAGCTGTGCGTGAGTGAGCGGGGCGAGTAAGAAAACCACTGGCGTCCGAATATTTTATACTACCATCATTTTTGCGACATCGCGTTTTTATATAGTCTGGCGTTAGACTATTGTGTATAGGCTATTCGAACGAGTAGTATTATATTATACTAGTATAGTAAATAGCATTACGCTGCATATAATGTGACACTTGTAACAAATTTCTAATCAATCAATAACGTCAAAACACAGTAACGCAGCCTACCCACTTTATATGTTTCTGCTGCAATACACAGCAGCGCATCAAGAGATATGCTATATAATATATAATATTATACTACTATATATATATAGTATAAATATATATATAATATATATAGAGAGAGAGAGAGAGAGAGACGGGAAGAGAGAGAGACGAGAGAGAGAGAGAGAGAAGAATAGAGAGAGAGAGAGAGAGAGAGAGAGAGAGAGAGAGAGAGAGAGAGAGCGATTGGGTTCTATAATCACGCTGCGCATATAGTTATAATTATTGCCGACGTAATTGGTCGAATCTTTTAAGCCCATTGATTCCAGCACGGGATTCTACGAACGAGGGGGAAAGGGAGAGAGGGTAGACAGACGATGAGATCAAGCGATAGATAGAAGGAGAAAGAGAGCTAGTCAGCGAGAGAGAGAGAGAGAGAGAGATAAGAGAGCCAACAAACGAGCGAGCCAGTAAGAGAGTAAGCGATAAAAAAAGAGAGTGCTAGAGAGAGGGAGAGCGAAAGCGAGAGATAGCGAGATAGCGAGATAGCGAGATGGAAAGAGAGTGACAAAGACAGACACAGAGAGAGAAAGCAATAAAAATAGAGCGCGAGCGTGAGATAGAAAGAGCCTGCGGATGAAGCCGCGACATCGTCCCCAACATCGAGAGATAAGATGCAGTTAGATGTCTATATATCCTGCAGGCATGTCTGTCTGCTCGCTGACCCGCACCGTATACAAGCTGCGCGCGTATATAAGCTCAGTCACGGCCAGCAGCTTACGATAATATATCAGTGTGCAACGCGCAACGCGCCCCGCAGACCAGAAACAAGAATAGCTAGCCGCCTGAAAACTGCTGCCCAGCCCCTCGTTCCATCTGTCACGCAGCTTCCGCGCGCAATAACCTATATATATATATATCAGGCATTGAACGCGGATAATATACGTGTATTGAAAACGCGTTCAGTTTTCCTGCCGACGTTCAAATTTTTGTCAGACCAGCAGACAGAGAAAAATTCCGCGGAGTATTCTGTGAAATAAATATAACGCGGAGAAAAATTGTAAATAGATAGGAACGATAGCGAGGCTGTGTGATAGGATTAGGATCAGTGTCAACTATATCGGCCATGTTTAATATACACGCATGCGCGATACCCACACGTGCCTCGATGGTGATGATGTCACCACATCCATAAATATAACCTGCCTCATAAAACATTAACTCACTTCTAGCTGACTGACCATTAAGGCGGGTACCTGGTTTCTATCGATGCAGGCGCCTATGAAGATATATTATTCGTACCCAGACTGTTTTATTCAGGGAAGCTGTGTCATGAATATTGTTAACACTGGTCATCACTGTGACGTCACTAGTCACACTTATCTGCATTGCTAAACTATAACCTCGTAAAGATTAGTCTTCAAAGTCCAAGGAACTATAGCGAAGACGCAAAGAGACAAATTTGATCAAATATAAAGATCAACACTGCGGATCGCAGTCAATAAAAAGTTTGCAATTTACTAAAGAGGAAGGGAGAGGCATCCACGTTACCAGTAGCGGATTTACAATCCAGTCCCCGCTGCGAGAGGGGTGGGCGGTTATATGTACGGTAGCACCTGCTTTTACAAGTGGTGATGTAACGCTGCATATCTGACTCCTCGTGGGTGGAATATATATCAAGAGTTTATAATAGAGATTCCATTATGTACTCTTGTTATATATATATTTATATATATCGGGGAATAGAAAGGTGTATTCAAGTGCCACGTAACAACACTGCTAGAAACCTGCAGAACGAACAAAAATTACATTACATCATGAGATTACATTACAAACAAACATTACATGAGACTCTACATCTGCGCTGGGGGTTCGCACGTCCTTCTGCTAACACGCCTGAATATTAGTACTGCGATTTAAAAGCAATTGCTTGCAATGGTCGCATGATTGCGTGGCCATGATTAGATTTCAAGTTCCGTAATTTCTTCGTCTTTCCAACAGATATCGAACGGGTTGGATCGTGACAAAAATCATGAATATGTATCACGCGCTCAAAATGTCGCGCGAAACGCAAGAAGCGTTCGTAAGTGTAGTATTTAATATTACATTATAGCTCGGATTAATTCTCATATTTAGAAGGCTGATTCGTTTAACGATGCATCTGCGTGAAATATACACGTATTGTTAGCAAGCATTACACTTATCTGATGCGTGGAGTGGTGCTCTCGTACTAAGTCTTTAGTTTGATTCTCGACACCTTAGAAACTGCCTGCGATATTGATCTTGGCTTCTACCTCTTCAGGGAACACACTCTCTCTCTCTCTCTCTCTCTCTCGCGCGCGCTCTCTCTCCTTCTCTCTCTGTCTCTCGCATCTCTTCCTATCTCTATCTCTCTCGCTCTCTCGCTCTCCCGTTCTCTCCCTATCTCTCTCTTTCTTTCTTTCTCTCTCTCTCTCTCGCTCTCTCTCTCTCTCTCTCTATCTCTCTCTCCCTCTTTATTTCTCTCTCTCCATTTTCTCCCTCGAGCTCTAGATCTCTCTCTCTCCTGCTGCTATTTATTTATCAAATCGCTTAGAGTAAACAGTAATGTACGAAATGAAATCTCATATATAATATAGCGAGACGCAGAATTAGCGTAAGAGCGCAATTCCGTTTTGAATGTCAATCCGTTTTCAGTTCTATATAATACGATATCGATCAGTTGCGCTGTGCGATATTTTGCTAAACGAGTTATTAGCTACTAAATTAGAGTGAAAATATTATTCCTGCTCGGAATGCAAATCTTGCTGCCATCCGCAACATGGTTACAGTAGACGAACTGTATGTAAACATGCTAATCGCCACATGTTTTGCAATCGCGTTCCCCTTGCAAAATTAGTATTCACACCGAACGTTCAAAATATTTGTTTTCCAACTGAATGTTGCGAGTCTATGGTGATTTTGCCGGATACTTCGCTAAGTGAGTTTGCATATTTTTCGATGGGAACAAATAACGTTCGCCTGAAGCTGTGACCAATGCAAATATGATTGTAGGGGTTTCTACATCACACACATGCACATACACATACGCACGCACGCACGCACGCACGCACGCACGCACGCACGCACGCACGCAC
>NW_014577514.1:166046-173482 GCF_000485595.1 Priapulus caudatus
AGAGAGAGAGAGAGAGAGAGAGAGAGAGAGAGAGGGGGGGGGGGGGGGGAGAGAGAGTGAAAGAGAGGGAGGGGAGGGAGAGATA
Organism: Priapulus caudatus; assembly: GCF_000485595.1. Classification (NCBI taxonomy): domain Eukaryota; kingdom Metazoa; phylum Priapulida; class Priapulimorpha; order Priapulimorphida; family Priapulidae; genus Priapulus; species Priapulus caudatus. The sequence continues at coordinate 166,132 of NW_014577514.1, forward strand.
GAGAAAGAAAGAAAGGGAGAGAGTGAGAGAATAAAAGAGAGAGCACGGGAGTGGGAAAGGTCGCGAACATGAAGAGCAACATACATGATATTTTGGAGCCGAGTTGCAACATCACCATATAGGTAAGACGGAGTTATTCAGTTCAAGTAATTTTTTTGTTTAATTCACGGTTAGCCGTTACGGCCGCGCGTGCATGCAGCGTTTCTAATTAATAGTTCGTTAGGCACCTTGAGGTAACGATTATTTTGCACTTAGTTGAAACGCTTTGTACAATTTATTTTGACACTGAATCTGCATAATCGCCTAGACTGAGCCATTCTATTGTTCGCGGTAAGTTCGAATCGTTAGAACGACGCAGGCGTGAAAATATAAAACACGTAATAATTATAGAAGGATGTATATTAATCATCGTTAGCCGAAACCTAGTGAATCGTTGATTAGACGAAAACTATGACGACGAGAATAACAAATGCTGCTACTGATGTTGCTGCTACTGCTGCTGCTACTGCTGCTGCTGCTGCTGCTACTGCTGCTGCTGCTGCTACTACTGCTGCTACTGCTGCTGCTACTACTGCTGTTGCCGCTGCTGCTGGTGCTGCTGCTGCTGCTGCTACTACTGCTGCTACTACTGCTGCTACTACTGCTGCTGTTGCTGGTGGTGGTGGTGGTGGAGGTGGTGCTACTGCTGCTGTTGCTGCTGCTGCTGCTGCTACTGCTGCTGCTGCTGCTGCTTCAGCGATAGCAGCGGTGTCGGGAGCTGCTACTCCTACTGTTACCACAGATACGGCAGCCGACACAATGTCACCAAGTACCACTAAGTCGCCTGCCACTAAGTACTTATAGAAAGTTTTACAACACGACAACGCACATTATTTATTTCACACTCAGATAAAATCGTTGGATGTACGAAGCATACGAAGCATAGGACGACAAACAGTTACGTCGAAATTTTACGAATTAACTCGCAGTCGAAACGATCTAAACTTTAATCGCAATTGCATCGATTTAAAGTGGCTAAGTTTTTTTTTTTATTGTTGCACGCACACGATTAAATGCGTAGTGACTCATTCTACATCTTTGCATCGACGTATTTATGTAACCACATCTACATCGCAACTAGCAAGTATCGACGTACCACGCATTAATCTCCACTAGCTGAAACCCGCGCTACGCGCAGGCTTAGTGACTGTGATGCATGTGTTACCAGTGCAGTAGTGTTATGTGTAAGGTGTTATATGGAGAGTTTAGTTGTTGCACATGTTTGTTTTTTATGGTTGAGATGTCAATACAAATACATGTGCATGCAATCATGCTTACACGTAACACATTAACCATTTGTTTGGCAGTACAAGTACACAGTGAAATACACACACCCACACAGAAATGTTTTATTGTATGCTATGTACTGGTTGATGATACGGACTCCAAAGTTAGAATATAGATAGATCTGAATGGGCTGGTAGGTCGGGCGACTGACCACTTGGCTGCGTAGCACGTAATATTACGTGCTTCGCATGTTTCCACTGTGTGCGGACCAGGTAATATTGCGTGGTTGTGATCGCTTATTTCTACGCATGTTTGCACTCTGTGCGGACGACGTAATATTACGTGCTTGTGATCGGACCGCTTGTGACAGATCGGTGTTCACGACACCCGTACACTGTACAGCATTGCAGACTTCAAAAAAAAAATCTGTTTTGATGAATTTCAACATCTCATATGGGAAACTATGGCCAAATAGCTACTGAATATTTAACTTCATTATTACATGGTTATTTCTACTTACATTATGGGGCTTACACAAATCTCAGACACACAGACACAGAACAGAGATACACAGAACAACACGAAATTGAAACCTGTTGAAACAAAACGAAATACAAACAGAGCGAAAACAAAACAGCGCCCCCTATTTTTAGGCAAATAATTACCTTTTTCGTGTTTTTTGTGTCTTTTTTAAGACCGAACAAACGGTTTTCAACCGAGTATAGTTTAGAACCCGTCCCGTGTACTCATCGATCTCTTCTGTAAATTTGGCGCTATTTGGATCCAAACTGACGGAGCCTTTCATTAACATACATACAACATTCGCCAAATTATAGTAAGATGATAACTATAACCCGCGGGAGGCTTGTATGAGTACATGCGCTGGGCTTGTATAAAAGTACATGCGCTGGGCTTGTATAAAAGTACATGCGCTGGGCTTGTATACAAGTACATGCGCTGGGTTTGTATACAAGTACATGCGCTGGGTTTGTATACAAGTACATGCGCTGGGCTTGTATACAAGTACATGCGTTTAGGCTTGTATACAAGTAAATGCGCTGGGTTTGTACGCTAAAACCGGAACGTACGACTATACCGAACAGGAGAAATAACAGCACAAGGGCATAGCGAGAAAAAAGCGAGTAATATATAGTGGCGTTGCAGGATGAACATGCTACTGTCCGGATGTGATGCGATGTTGTCGTAGACGACAAAACCTCGTGACGCGGGAACCGATGCGACGAAATGCGACGAAATGCACTGTCCGCATATATACTACGTACATTCACAGGTTAAGCACTCATATACACCCCACGTCTATTCTCCAGACTGTTAGTGCGAAACCTAACCAGTGCCAACATAGTGCTTAACTATCTGAAGTCTACCTAGTGTGTGTAGGCCTAATGATTGTAAGTCGTCTGTCTCGCCTCATCGTTCATCATCGCGTATACAGGTCGTTAGTCATTACAGTTTTGCCTGTTAGCAGCCATGTTTTTCCTGCTACTAAGTATATTGTAACGCATGTCAAGCCTCACTCGCGCAATAGTCCGCTATGTATGACTGCCTTGGGATTAAAATTAAACAAGTTGGAAGCGGTTCCACAGTGTCAGTTTGGCTAGAAACAAGATATTAGCCAATACATTCTGAGTGCTGTCAACTTCTGGCAGTATTTTATCAATGATTTCTTTCCATGATGGTTGAAACCTCTTGCTATACATCAGGAGTGATGACTCCCACACTCATGTAGCAGTATAACGTATGAAACGTATCATACATACTGACACGTACCCCGAACTCTTTTTCCTCCGTACAAACACAGCTAGTCTGACCAATCAATATTGACTAGTTGAGCCCCTCGGGCCGCAATAAAATACGCGGGGGCCATTTTGTATTATGAAATTGTCCACAGAGATCTTATCATGTGTTTGAAAACACTTTGTATTTTTGCCGACAGCGACCACTTGATGTCTAACTAAACAACTTTAGGGGTGTACGATTACAAACTTCCGTTCAAACTCTGTTCAAATACGGGTTTCCGTAATAAATACCGTTGGGTGTCTACGAACGCAAATCCATATCAAAATTAAATATTTAAATCCATGAGCGTAAGGCTATTACGCGGTATCTGTTTGATGTGTCTGTCAAGCGCTCGCTTTCATGCTGTATCAATGTTAACTGTCTGTATTTCTTGAATTTCAGAGTAAGCATTTCACAGAGTAAGACGCAAAATCCTTGTATGACTCTGTTTGATCATTCGTGCGCTGACTGATATATGCATTGCCTCATTTACTTACACGTCCATTACGAGTAGAATTCGTCATCATGCATTTCAATTACTTTGCGCAATAATTGACTGAACATCCTTACACGACACCCTGCTTCTGCTAATACTTTATCACACGATTTCTTTATAATAAAAAACTTGATAGTTTCTAGACATCTTATTAGTCCTTCATAAATTCTTACAGCTTCTATATCATCGTCATAATTCAAAATAATCAGGATATTATGTGGTTTAATCAAGGCCATGTAACCGTAATGTAGGTTTAGCGCTGTGCATTTGTTCGCGGGATTACATTTGATGCCGCAGAGAAAATAGAGTAAGAGACCGTACCGGGGTAAAAAAAAAAGATGTTTTTTTCTGTTTTCATACACTCGTGATAATAGTATGTTTTTTATGTAATGGCATAGTTGCAGCTACTTTTTCCTAGTGGCTATAATTGAAGTGCACGCATACGAACCACTCTACGATGCATATATTACACGTGTACTGCACGCAATATCTCGCACGAGGAAGGCAGTGCAATTATATCCATCTGATTAACTGTATTAGAGATACGACTAGTAGCGTTTGTCCACCGAGAGAATAACGTTTCCAAAGTAATACCGCCATTATTATACCTATATCCAATTACTATTAATGCACGCCTGTCTGTCTATTTATCCCGGCGCTAAGACCGCCATCTAACGGGTGAACAATCTCTCGCCCAATGCGCACGACTAGGTCGCATCTGGCGCTGTATCCCGGCGTTTGTCTAGTAAAGCTCCATCTTCACACCCATCACGTATGCGGATAAAATTCAAAGTAAAAAAAACGTAATACTGTGATGATCACGGGAAGGCGTGTACGTGTCTCGTCACGTGATCGCTGAGAGCTTCACGCTGTTTCTATACTGCGTACATCAACCCGCAACATCTCGATGAAAACACTAATGAAGCTCAATACCTGATTCCATCACGGTGCATAGCACATTACTTCACGATAATGACAAAAAAACCTATGGAATTATGGCACCGCCGCGCTGCGCCAGATCATAAATAATGGTAAGAAACGGCGAAAGTTGATCGAGGAATGGGGAGCGATCGAGTTTTTACGCCTGGAAGGATCGTCAGCTGTTCTGTTTATTGCATGAAACCACGGGCAGTAGCTTAAGTGTTATAGTCGTCAGCTATCGCTCGTCATCTGTTATTACCCGCCACGTGGCAAACAGCTGATTAATTCGCTCTTATAGAGAGAGAGAGAGAGAGAGAGAGAGAGAGAGAGAGAGAGAAGCCGAGAAGAGAGAGACGGGCGGGGCCCCACACACACCCGCCACACAACGCAGAGCGCCCACCCGCCAACCGAGCACAGGAACGGGGAGGGGCACGGACCCGAAAACTAGACCATCACCCCACCAAGCAGCACCAATCCACCACCAACCGCCCCACCCCACCGACACACCATACCACCACCCGACGCACCCAACAACCAACCACCACCCCCCCCACACCCACGCACAACCCAGACACCACCCACCAACACCCACGGCCGCACCGACCGGCCCCACCAACCCAAACCCCGCCCACCACACGCCGCGCCCCCCACACACCACGCCGAGCCCACCCTGACGCACCAGTAGAGCCCAGAGAGAGAGCCGGAACCACGGATCACACGCGAAGCAAACGAAGGCCGGCCACCAACGCCAACCCAGCCACCCAACCGCGCACGCACTGTCCAACCAGAAACCCGAAAACCCACACACCACGGCCCAGCAAAACCCCCCAACAACCCACAAGCCCGCGAAAACACCACCCGACGACCCCACGCCACCCGCCCCAGGCACCAACCACATACAACCCCCAGGAACCCCATACACAAGACCCCACACAACCCGGGCCCGACGACGAGCACCGCGCCAGACACACACGAAAACCGACCAGGGACAAACCAGAACCCGACGACCGCAAACAACCACCCCACACACACCAACCCCGCCACCGGCCCATGACACACCCCCGCACCCCCCACGGAAACCACCGCCCGGCACCGAGCACCCAACGAAAACAGAGCCCACGACACACCACAACAGACCAACCCACCCACACCACCAGACCCCCACGCACGTGAAAACAAGAACCCGCAACCCCCCGCACCACCACGACCACCGCCCCACCCCCAGCCGCAACCCACCGCATCCGGCGGCGGGGAGACCACCCACCACCACAAACAACCGAGACAAGAACCCCCACGACCGCCCCGCCCCACCTCACGCGCCAGCAGCGACCACCGACCACCACACCCACACACCCCCACACCACACCCCCAGACAAGCACCCAGGCAACCCCCACCACGGGGCACAACCGGAGCCCCCACAGCCAACACCACACCACGCGACAACAACGGGCACCCCGGCCACACACCCCCTCGGCGCGCCACCCGACCGACAAACACCACCACGCCCAAAGGGCCACCCGAACCCTCCGAGACAACCACCGCACACGCAACCCGTGGGCTCGCCCCCCGAGGCCGGACGAACAACACCGGACGAACGAGCGAGGAGAAAGAGAGAGACGGACCAGACCGAGGGGGACGGACGGATCGCGAAGAGAGAAGGGAGGGAGAGAGAGAGAGATAGAGAGGGGGCAGAGAGAAAAGAGAGAGCAAGAGAGATAGAGAGAGAGAGAGAGTGAGAGAGACGAGCAGGAGCAGAGAAGGAGCAGAAGAGAGAGAAACTAGGGCCGGAGGGAGAGGAGAGATGAAAGAGGAGACGAGAGAGAGAGAGGGAAGGAGAGAGAGAGTTGTCGAGAGAGAGAGAGCAGAAAGCAGGAGACGAGACGTGAAGGACGAGAGAGCCAGATACAGAAGAGAGAAAGAGCAGAGGAGAGAGAGAGAGAGGAGAGAGGAGAGAGAAGGTCGAGAGAGTAAGAGACAGAGAAGAGAGACGGAAAGAGAGAGAGAGGAGAGAGCAGAGAGAGAGCGACGAGAGAGAAAGAGAGAGAGAGAGAGAAGGCAGAGCAGCAGAGCAAGAGAGAGACGAGAGGAGAGAGAAGAGGATGAGCAGAAGAACAAGATACAGAAAAAACGAAGAAAGACAGAGCAGAGAGAGAGAGAGGCAGAGAGCACAGAGGGGAGGGTCGACAGAGAAGCAGCCATAAAAAAAACCAACATAAGCCAAAATCACAGACGCAATCGATCGTGAACGCAGCACGAGAGCTAGCAAAAAACACCTCAAACTCCAGACTGAGTTTGACTCGAGAGTATGGACTCTCTCTAAAACCCGCACGGTGTGTGAGCAGCAACGATGCGGTATTGCCTTGAAGCCAGGTGCCACATGTGCGCGCATGCGTCACTGAGCGGCCGCTGGTCGGTTCAAACACTTCACACACCATTAAGGGCAGAGGCGTGTGTTGAAAGGCGACGTACCGACATCGCCGGGGTTCCATCTCACTGGTCTTCACGGACGAGCGCTGTCGGTTCTACTTCAGCTCGTGTGTTTGGGCCTCAGAAGCCGTGGTCAATCAGGTGCACGCACGCACGCACGCACGCACGCACGCACGCACGCATGTGGGTAAACACGCACGCACGAGCGTTCACACGCAAAGAAGCTGCCATCAACACTCATATCACACACCCACACATGCGCTCGCACACACGCACGCATAATATATACGCACAGATGCGCTCGCTCGCACGAACACTCACATGCAGGCTCGCACACACGCAAACATGAGCACGCACACACGCACACACGCACACACACACACACACGCACACACACGCACACACACACACACACACACACACACACACACACACACACACGC
>NW_014577514.1:174184-178871 GCF_000485595.1 Priapulus caudatus
TTCTTCTCCCGCAGCGCTGCGTGTTTCTTCTTCTCCCGCACGCTGCGCTGTTTCTTCTTCTCCCGCAGTGCTGCGTGTTTCTTCTCCCGCAGCGCTGCGTGTTTCTTCTCCCGCAGCGCTGCGTGTTTCTTCTCCCGCAGCGCTGCGTGTTTCTTCTTCTCCCGCAGCGCTGCGTGTTTCTTCTCCCGCAGCGCTGCGTGTTTCTTCTCCTGCAGCGCTGCGTGTTTCTAAAGTTAATCCACGTCTGTGGAACCGGGTCCAGAGTGTCGGCAATTTGTTTGATGCATTTATGAAAACACGGCTACTCTCCGATACATGCTTTTCCGTAATATAATTATAACAATTCGTGTGTCATTTTTTCGAGTGAGCTTGCATAAATATTTAAACGGTGATGTGTGAATCATGAATGTGTGACGTGCGTGCTTGCTGTCTTTATCCATAACCTTAATGCACACGATGAAATAAGATATTCCAGTAAAAGCTCTAAGATGACAGCATCCTAAGCTCGTTTGCAAGGATTATATCCATGACTTCATAATGGTATCCGTAACGCTAACGAAATTTTCGCACGCACGGTAAGTAAGGGAATCCATTTTCACGGGGGCGAAGTGCGATTTTACCGAAATTCTATAGGGTCCATTAGCTAGCAAGCTATTACGCACGAGCACAAGAATTCAATATTCCTCAATCGACGGAGAGAAAGTTTTTTTAATGATAATACGCTTGTAGCGCCTGCCTTAAATATTGATGAATTTAAGCTGTATTATTCATCAAGGCAACCACTCTGCAATGCTGCTGCGCTCTTCACCCACCGTTACAGTCCACTCCATGCTTCCGCCACGTTCACAATTAAAAAGATTCCGAGGACGATAGTGTAGACATGTACGTGCAGGATCTAGCATGGCATGACATTACGTGCATGTATGTACCCATGCACGCATGCATGCTTACGTGCATGTATGTACCCATGCACGCATGCATGCATACGTGTATGTATGTACCCATGCATGTACGGATGCGCGGGTTGTTCCATACGTCACCGCGCTGTCTCAAAAAAACCTGACGGAATTTCCCGCCTAAAAACGCCGCGACGGAAATTCACGCTCGGAGAGAAGATCGATGAAGATCGTCTTACTCTTGAATAGAAGGGACGGTGTTCGCATCGAATCAATCCCGAAATCTTTATCGTACGTGATCCGTGCAGCTATGCATGCACGCCCAGTAAGGCAATGAGAAGACCATGAGCTTGCTCTCTCGTTTGACATAACTCCCTACAGCCTACGATATCACGCGCTATACCGATCTACTGCGCGTTCAACTCTGCACCCTTCACCCTACCGTAAGAGAATCACAGTAGAGTATCAGAGTACAGAGAGTACAGAGAGTAGATGAGCTAGAAATGTCAGCATGCGTCTCTCTTCCCAGGTTATCGCGCGCGATATAAGTGACTGATGCATTCCGGACGCGGTGTATGTCGACATACTTATAAACTTCCTATTCTACTTTATACCTCCTATACTATCTCCCATGCAGTAGATCATACATCGTTCTCTCATTACGGAACGTGCAATGTTGATTCCGCATGCATGCCATGCTAGATCCTGCACGTACATCATGCATGTATGCACGGGTAATATAGGTCTGACAAGCAGCTGATGCTGGCAGAAAATGATGATAATTTATGCGGCGTATCGATCCATGGACATAGACGCTTAGACGCTCTAACTTACAATGGCTAGTGCGATGTGATGAACGATGCTATACACGGCTAATATGCTCCTCTGGTTTGCCATGGGTAACGTTAGTGACTAGTATGTATTTAAACGTAATAATGTAATATATTGATGATTATCAAACAAATTTTAGTTATTCACATACATTGTCATAGTTAAATGTTTGAAACTATGTCTTACACGCGCGGGGTTTAGTCTTAATTAATGCATTTTTATATATAATGCGTGCGTGCGTGCCTGTGTGCGCGTGTATACTGATCTGAAAAGTCAAAACACGTGTCTGCATGCACGGTACGCTCATCGGTGTGCAGCGCCAAAGACGTGTGATTAGAGACAGATAGATAGATAGTGTGTGAGAGAGAGATAGAGAGATAGAGAGATAGAGAGATAGATAGATAGATAGTGTGAGAGAGAGAGAGATAGAGAGATAGATAGATAGATAGTGTGAGAGAGAGAGAGAGCGCGCGCGCGCGAGAGAGAGAGAGAGCTAGGCTAAGCTTCATGCAGGTCGATAGACATGCATTTTGTCGTGGCTGATGGTTCCTTTCGCTTACGCGATCTCTCTATTGATACATTCAGACGAGTTGACTGCGATGATTTCTACCCGAGAACCCACAGTTGACGGCCGGACAAAAAACAAGTTGATATCTTCGCATACGCGCAATCTACGAATTTCCGGCGGGTAATTGAAGAATAATAGAAACATGAGATTGCTCTATGAATATCCTCCAGTAATGTACCGAGTAGTCAGTTTGTGCAAGAAGGTGTTTATTAAAGCCACCAGCACAGTCGCGTCGGGAAATGAGAATTATTGTTAGATTTCTATAGCGACAGGCGCTATAGGTGCGTGATAAAGGAAAAGTGGAAGTCGAATTTGCGTGAAAGGCGTGAATTCGTTTTATTCGTATCTGCATGCTGATGGATTTCGTGTGACAATTGAACACATGTTCGAAAACTCCAGCATTCATCACAGGGGAGTTTTCTTTTGCGTTTTTCTCATCGGTACACGGAAATTATCCTTTGTGTACACGTGCGCGGGGAAATGAAGAACTATTTGTTTGCGAATAATATACAGGACATGTACCGATTTCCTCTTTATGATCTGTGTGTACCCTAAGTCATTATATCTGCCTCGTCGACTGATATTGCAGTGATATGTCCATGCAATTTTACTTTCTACTTTTCTACTTCTTGTGTGTGTGTGTGTGTGTGTGTGTGTGTGTGTGTGTGTGTGTGTGTGTGTGTGTGTGTGTGTGTGTGTGTGCGTGTATATATATATATATATATATCACGTGAACCTAAATAATATAACTGAAATGTCGGGTCATGTTATAATGGACACGTGCTGATCATGGACCAGATTTGTGTGATAGGAAAACATACATCTTAAGATCCAACTAGTACACAACCCACGCTTATGTCCCTATAGGCCCACAGTGCAACAATAAGCCCCCAGTATGGACACACTGTAGCTAGCTGAGTATTCAACACACGTTGAAGAGAATGCGCACGCCTTACTACATACATTGCTGCTTACAACACAAGCTGTCAAAGAAGCTTGGGTGATGTGATTAATTACGTTAAAGTGACTGTTGACATTGTCATGGAAGACTGGTGACTTTGCAGTAGCAGCTGGCTACGATGACAGCGGTCTTTGATTCCGCCCTTACGACTAAGTCTCTTACACGAATCCAATAAGCAGTTGATCTAGATGTAAGCCACAACGAGGAAACCCCCTTCATGGGAGTGTTATCTTAGCTCGTGTGCAGATGTGTATATGGGTGGCCAAGCTAATTTTTTATGGACGGCGCGTGTATTGCACGCGCATCACCCGCCGTTTCTAATCTCCTTTTCGTTCTTTGTTTCTCGTCGTCATTCTATTGCATTCGAATTTCGTACTCGTCCTTATATGGGAATCGAAAACAATGGATGTGTCAAAGCAATCCTCGGGGTATTCAATATGATATATCTGAAGCGAAATTGCGTTGTAACGACAACAAACTAATTCAGTTCATTGCTTTAGGCGTCTGCGCAACACTAGATGCTACGGTACAGCGTTCGTCGACTGCTTTCATGTTTTTGTGAATCGTAAAATCGATAAAATAGAGTCAAATACGCACGCACACGCACGCACGCACGCACGCTTGCTAACACGCACGCACCAAAAACTTGTCGTAGAGCCAAATCTCATACGTTTCTATATCCCCCATTGTATATCTTAGTCATATATCCTAGTTATATATATATATGTATATTCTCTTTCTATATATATCTCTCCTATATATATATATCGGAACTGCACCGCATTGCTGCATTAGTTCAATCGTTGCGGAAAGTTTTCCACAACGCAACAACAACGTTGCCGACGGCCGTAGAAAACCGCACGATCACACTAAAAGCTTTGATTCTTATAAACGAACAGGAAGACCGGGTTAAAATCGATGCGCGTGTGCACTGTTGCCACGAGCTTTTAACCGTGGCGTCACCTACACTTACTGAGGATCCACGGGTTAACGGCCAGAAATAGTATTATCTTTCTATATATCTATTCACCACACAGTATATCTCGCTACACGGTCCTGCGATGTGCAGTATAGTAGTAATGTGAGATGCAGGGTGGCATACGAAACTCGAGATCACTACTAATGCTGCGTAGACCTAGGAGAAGCATGCGTGCGGTCACGGACGGTGGATGACGAGGCAGTGAGATTACATCACCAATGATGTTAATTATACTAATGATGCAGCCGCTATATGATGCCTCTGCTACCGATAATATATCTGTTATCGCTTCTCACCGGAATCTCACCGTAATCTCACCGTAATATCACCGGAATCTCACCGTAATATCACCGTAATATCACCGTAATATCACCGTAATATCACCGGAATCTCACCGTAATATCACCGTAATATCACCGGAATCTCACCGGAATCTCACCGTAATATCACCG
>NW_014577514.1:180477-183901 GCF_000485595.1 Priapulus caudatus
TGTGTGTGTGTGTGAGTGTGTGTGTGTATGTGTGTGTGTGTGTGTACGTATATATATAATATATATATATGTATTGTAGTAGGCACAGTTATAAAGCAGCGAGTACCGCCATTCGACAAAGTTAATAATTACATGGACTATATATATATATATATATGTATTGTAGTAGGCACAGTTATAAAGCAGCGAGTACCGCCATTCGACAAAGTTAATAATTACATGGACGAAATAATTAGCGATAATCAAATTAATTAATTTGAAAGACGCGAACGTTGCTAATTAACTTGATAACAAGCAAGACAATTATTTACGTGCGTCTTTGTCTTCAGTCGCCACACAGCACAAGCAAGCAAGAACGCGCATGAATTTGTCGAGTCTTGTCGCAGTAAAACGCACCTATTAGAGAAAATATTTGCGAGACTCTTGCTCAGATGAACTGGCCCAAGATTATAAGAAAAGGCGGTGGTAATCGAACGAATACAAAACTTGCACGTTTTGGTGAATACGAAGATTTTAATGCATTTCATCGTTACTCTATAGAAAGTCGCTTTTACTCAAGCAATAACGGTAGATATCATAAAAGTGGGGGAAACGCTGGCGAAATTATGGCTTTAATATAACGAAGATTGCGTAATATGTCCCACGGCTTCTTAGATGCGCGCGGGGGGGGGACATGCTCTCACAGGAGAGAATCTGCATTGGTGGTGCGCTCTTCATAGTTATTCCCCGCTAACCATCTATCGATCACGTTAGCTTCGACTCGTAATAAGTCTATCGTCGCCCGAGCGCAGGCAAGCAAAACCCCTCGCAGTAATGACCACGTTTACTCGCGCAAACGACGCGAGGGCCACGCGTAATTTGACATCCAATTTCTCCAACTCCGAATGAGACTATTAGGTTATCCTGTCCGTCATGGGATGATTGCACGTGCTGAAATTAGACGTAGCGAGACAACGTCCGCTGTAGGAGTAATACCAACGTGTTCCGATGTCGAGACAATTATCGTATGCGGGCTTGAGCTCGTGTGAATTCACCCCCGGTCATGAGTTTCACCCAGGGCACTGCACTACGCGCAATACTCAACCTTTTTCGTAACTACTTGACGATATCAATATCATATTACTGAATAGGGTTGCCGTCTAGAACTCGTGTGAAAACCCTCTCGATTCAGTGCAACTTTGCATGAAAAACTTCGCTTGAAGTTTATTCAATCATCGAGTTGAAAACAGTTCGCTTGCCACCAACGTTAAGCAGCAACGCGTAAATTTTACGCCCACTTTTTTTTTCTCAACGTCAAGGCCATAACAGACTGTAAACATTCGTGGCTTTATATTTCCTGAAGTGTCAGTGCAGGCAAGCGGCCCCTTCATAAAAAAAAGCATCAACACTCTACAAATCGTTTGCGTGCCAGAATTCTTCGGTCAAGATTCAAGACGTGTTTACAATGATCGACCACTCCGTGTACCTGAAGGGGTGTTGCTATCCCCCGGGCGTGGAGTGAGAGTCACGTGATACAGTAGACGTATACGTCAAAACTTAACCGTAACCATAACCCTAACTCCAACACTAACCCTAACACTAAATATCTATATATCGGATCTCTATATATAGGGGTGTCATCCATAAAAATTAATCTATGGTGTGGGGACAGATATCATGATGCAAAAACCCTAACCCTAACCCTAACCTTAATCCTAACCCTAACCCTAACCCTAACCCTAACCCTGATCCTAACCCTAACCCTAACCCTAACCCTGATCCTAACCCTAATCCTAACACTAGTGCTGCTACGTTGCGTAACCCTCACTCCACGCCCGGGGGATAGCAACACCCGTACATAACACATGAAGGGTTATATGAAGGTTAGCGATCTATGTGATAGTCATAACTTGTTACCCGCACGATGCATCAGCTGCCGGCAGCTGTGTGTTACCCGCACGATGCATCAGCTGTCGGCAGCTGCATGTGTAACACGTACCGACACAGAATCTACGCGTGGCGCAGAGAAAGATGTGAGAAGAGAGAGAGGAGAGCAATGTCGCTGTGCGTGCGAGCGGAAGTGTGCCCCCGGGGGGAGGAGGAGGACGCGTGCGAGCGGAATGGTGCCCCCGGGGGGAGGAGGAGGACGCGCGCGAGAAATTGAAGACAAACGCGACTTCGAGATGAAATTCCGACAGTGGGAGAATGGCGAGGATGAAAAAAATAGGTCCGTAATTAGGAAGAATTCCCCGACGCGAGTCGAAAATAATTCGGATCGTGGGTTGGTTGTTTGTGAGCACGCGTACAGTAGATCCTACACTAGCAGGAGAAACGCGTTCATTGTGTTTGCAAATGCTTCGCCGATATTTAGATGAGATTTTAATTTCGATTCATTTATTCATATCGCGCTGTCTCCATACTCGTCATCATCTCGTTCTAAAGCATTATAATAAACGCCGTTATTAAAGGCACTACTGAATTATGAATATGAAATTTGAATGCGAGTCATGTATATGCGATGAATATCAAGTATATTTGGCAGGTAATAAACCGGTCAAGTAAACAGATAAAACGTAGCTAATCACACATAATCGCATATCCCGGACAAACAGTTCATCGCAAAGTAAAACAAAATACAGTGTTTCAATTTTATTATCATATCTCAAATTAAATCTCGTTGATAATGGATTATTCATTTGGATATAGTGCATATTAAATGCACTGACATATCTGAATGTGGCGTATAATACATAACTTCCTGCACTCTCTGCACTCACAATGAATGACTATTAATGACTCACTAAATTCCACTTTATGTGTAAACGAGCAGGACCGTTTAGTTTACGACAATTCTCTGTAGGCAAGCGAGATGCATTAGCAAGCTTCTCTATTCCGACTATACATGAACCATGCAGTTATAACCATATAACCAGTAGTTCTTATAACGTCATATATGTTATAACATACACGCACGCACAAACGCACAAACTCTTTCTCTCTCACACACACACACATACGCGCGTACACGCACATGCATACGCGCACACGCACGCGCGCACACGCACACACATGCACGCGCGAGCACGCACACACTCACACAATGCGTTCCCGCAACTGTTAGTCGTGTAATACCAACGCTAACCCGCGCGTGCGCTTGTTTTCGTAAACTAACTTTATCGTTCGAACTTCAGTGTTTGAAAACCGAGAAGGCGTTTTTGTGAAGACAATCGTAATCAGCTCTCTGTCTACTACGACGACAATCGTAATCAGCTCTCTGTCTACTACGACGACAATCGTAATCAGCTCTCTGTCTACTACGACGACAATCGTAATCAGCTCTCTGTCTACTACGACGAATAGTGGCTCACTTCATCACCGAACACTTGGGTTCTCTGTCTCTCTTTCTCTCTCTCTCTCTCTCTCTCTCTCTCTCTCTCTCTCTCTC
>NW_014577514.1:186765-189805 GCF_000485595.1 Priapulus caudatus
CATCGCTAAAGTTAATGGCTAATGGTAATGCTAAGATTAATACACTTTACAGACTTAACTGTTAATGCTTACGAGAGTAGCGTTTGACAGAAAACACATCGTAACTAGAGCAAACTTCACGCATACAGGAACCTTCATAAATTTCATGTCACAAGGCGCTGATTGGATGAGAATCGATCACAAATTCAATCACACACATACTTATTGTACAATCACAGGTAATTTATAGCATATTAAAATGATGGCTAAACACTCATAGTAATAATATTGCAGTGAAAAACAGACGTGGTCATGAATTTATTCTGCACACAAGACAAATTCTCTCCTGTAACGCGAGACCGCGGAGAGTCTTGGCAAGGCGTGGTCAATTAACCTTTTACAAATCCGGAAGAACAATGCAATTACGCATTTGTAAAATGGTAATTACTGTCTATACCTTCGGTTTATACGAAACGTAGATGAATTAATGTTTTCTACGTGTTTTTTCAAAAAAACACACTTTTACTCATTAAGTATAAAAATTATAACTATCACCTGTATATTGGAATTCCGAGTGTAACATGTATTATTTCTTCTCCTAATAATTAAAAGTACGAGACGGGTCATGAAGCCTACTCGTTAAAGATATAACGGAGGAAAATTTCGATGATTTCTTCATTCTCGATAACTATTGCGATAGTTTCTGTCAACGGTTATCGAGTGGAAGTTATGTTAATCCCGCTATATGTTAGAATAATTTTTGTTTAGAATAAAGCTGCATGCGCACCACATGCAGGAAGAGCGAACACTGAATGAGAATTGCGACACTCTGTCTATGATAAGAAACATGACCATGGCTTCCTGTATCGTTATAAATAAAGGATCATACATGGCATGATTACTAAAGAAAACGTACAACGTCATCATCCGTGGTCCATTTTACAAAAGTATTTAGCAATTGTTCGTATCCGGAGTCAGCTAATCAGAAGATGCTTGAAGCCGTAGAAATGACGCGCGCATTCGCTTTACAGGTCGTTCGTTTTTACAAAGGTAATGCGTCATCGCCCGTAATCCCACCTGTTCAAGTCACATGAAAGCATCAGCAGTAGCTGTGGCGACACAGATGCTAGATGCAGACTACCCACAGACGCAGCTTTGTATGGGTAGATGCATTCTCTGCCGAACCATTATCTATGCATTCACCCAACTCGCACTATGACGTCGTGTTTACGTCATAGACCACATGGCGACAATAGGTTGGGGGTAGCAATCAAATATCGCAATGAAAAAAGAACATCAATAAAATATTCAACATGGCGCGCGATCTGCAAAAATGATGAAATTGGAATCCTCACGGATCCTCACTGTAAATAAAAGGCGTACCGTATAGATTTTTATATAGATTATTATTTTACATTTAGCGTCACTGTACGCACACCACTTCAAGAAAACATTCATTCGTTGCCTGGACACCAGCGACCTTACAATACATAATTCATATAACCTCCATACTTTCAACTCGTTTGGGAATATCCTCAGTTGAGAGCAGCTCGCACGATACCTATATCTATACCTATATCTATACCTATATCCGGCACTCTCATTCATCGACATGTGAATTCACGGGCTATAGCGTGATGACGTTGCTACCTCACCCGTGGAATGAGAGTCCTACAGAATTCACTGCTCAGCCCTTACAGTCAGGTCTGACTGCACATGAGCCCCGTGTATGTAGAATACACTCCACTCTCTCTATGTACGACCATGCCGTAGACACAATCCGTACACGCTAGCTTTCAACGTAAATTTCTTTCAATATGTAGAAAATCCGTTATTAGATTTCAACTTCAAGGGCGAGCGGTGAACAGTTTAAATCGGATATCCGCACAAGGCGTGTATTTCGCTAGGTTTGTTCGTAGGCTTTCATCTCCGTGGTTTTATTCAGCAGGTGATAATAGCTCGCTAGAAACGGCGGATTCCTAGTGATCATACGGCCAAGGATGGGTGAAATTTGTCTTTGGTGCTGTCACCACTATAAAGTGCAATCATGAAGAGTATCTTACTCGCACACAATGCGGGTATAGTTCGCGGAATCAAATATTCACGAAAGAAGGTATCCGATGATTTCATGCGTTTCGTCTGAAAATGGAAACGGCGTTACTAATCAAGTGGGTAAGTCGGCAAAGCTATGCAAGATTTAAAACGAGTTGAACGTCTCTCGGTCGTCCCTGGGGCTTTGCAGTCTTCTTACGAATCGCAATCAAAATATCACGCAATTCGATAACTCAATTCAAACTTCCTATCAGATGCGCGGTGGTTGTGTCGCGTCTAAGTAGTGAATGCTGCGTGAAATCTTGCTAACACACGCTCGTGTATTAGCTGTTTATAATTAGTCCCCATGCTATTTATGCTTATTATCGAGCACATCTCATCTATAGGAAGCCGAACTTCCTTCCTTCCCCTCGTGCCCTCATCGCCCACCATAGAAATATCATTAATGATCCGATGAAGTGAAAGCGGTGTTATAATGCGATTGTCATCTCATAGAATGGATAAACTATTATATAGCAAATCGATCAATGATCTGTGCCAATATGTATGCTATAGCTAGATATTTGGTTGAAAGCAAAACCTGCTTAAAACGCGTGACATTTGTTGCCCAGGTATAGAATTGAGAGATATATAGATTAGATTATATTACTGGAAGAGTGATATTTCTTGCGCAGGTAGAGGGACATTTACTCTGAATATAGGTCGCAAGCAATCTGGGTCCCGTTGTCAGAAACATCGTAAAGTTAATGCTAATGTTAATGCTAAGATAACAATTACGACTAATGTTAATGCTACGAGAGTAGCGTTGACAGAAACACATCGTAGTTACGAGCAAACTCATGCACGATAACAGGAACTTCATAATTTCATGTCACAAGGCTGCTGATTGGATGAGAATCGATCACAAAATTCAAATTCATACACATTTATTGTACATCACAGTAATTTATGCATATTATGATGGCTAACCATGTAGCAACTTGTTTGTCACTACGATACAGTTGTAGAT
>NW_014577514.1:190282-191182 GCF_000485595.1 Priapulus caudatus
ACCTACTCCAGGCATATCATAATGTCTTTATATTGGGATACTACTCCAGGCATATCATAATGTCTTTATACTGGGACCTACTCCAAGCATATCATAATGTCTTTATACTGGGACCTACTCCAGGCATATCATAATGTCTTTATACTGCATGGTACCTACTCCAGGCTATCATAATGTCTTTATACTGGGACCTACTCCAGGCATATCATAATGTCTTTATACTGGTACCTACTCCAAGCATATCATAATGTCTTTATACTGGGACCTACTCCAGGCATATCATAATGTCTTTATACTGGGACCTACTCCAAGCATATCATAATGTCTTTATACTGGGACCTACTCCAGGCATATCATAATGTCTCGAATGGCGTTGGACATAAAAAATCGACCGGTTTATACTGGGACCTATTCCGGGCATATCTTTCGTATCTTAAATGAGACGTTAACGTGAGATTCTGGTTTGAGGGCGTACGGATATTGGAGAGTTGCGTGTAGAGCAGGGTTCCCTGCATGTGTGCTGATCTATAGTGAAACCTCGCTGTCGTGTAGCTCGTTTACTGCATCGCGCTATGGCTCAACTAGCAACCCACTTCAGAGACGCTAACGAGAATGGTTTTTAATCATGTGGAGAGAAGTGCGGGTTGAAGTGACCTCACGCTGGAAGTAATAGAGTGCAGGCTGTGCGGCGTGCTGACACAGCGTTACGCTCTACTACCGCGCTCAGCCTGATGGCCCCCTGTGTCAGTCTGGAACTGCTATAGTGTGGGAGCGCTGCCCCTCTCTCGTACGTTAAGCTCGTCGTAGCTTGCGCATCTATCTATCTATCTATCTATCTATCTATCTATCTATCTATCTATCTATCTATCTATCTATCTATCTATCTATCTATCTATCTAT
>NW_014577514.1:191209-194379 GCF_000485595.1 Priapulus caudatus
TATCTATCTATCTATCTATCTATCTATCTATCTATCTATCTATCTATCTATCTATCTATCTATCTATCTATCTATCTATCTAGATATCTAGATATCTATCTACCTCGTCTGCTATTACCTCATCTCTCTCTCGCTCCCTCCCCACCCCCCTTTCTCTCTACTCTACTCCCGCTCTCAGCCTTTCTCCTCCTCTCTCCTTATCAAAAATATCTTGCGCGTGGAAAACGAAATGAATATGCTGAGAAAATCGCGACATTTTACGATAATCTAATAGTGGCGAGCAGGTCGACCGTGTGATGGAATATTATATTGTCCATGCGCCTTGTTTAGTCTGCTTACCCGCCGAGGGCAGTTTTACCGCACCATTATAACGATTTCAAAACTTTCCTGCGCACATTTCGGTTAACGTATTACACTCGGCTACATAACCTTTCCATTACTCGGGCAATGAAATAAATACACTGCCATGACGACGAACATGCGAGCTAATAATCATTTTATATTAAACTATTTTACAATGCATTTCGCTCAACGAGTACCTATATTCACAGCGTGTTTCAAATGAAATTGCGATGACGTTTTACAGGCGTCTGTGTATATAGACTTAGTTGCTCGCCGTTTGCACACGTGCGCTTTGAGGAAAATGAATAAATGATACTATGATAATCGTGGCAGCAATTTGTTAGAAAGCCTGTCGATTTTAAGTAGCGCGGCCTCAGCAAACTTTGCAATTAAACATAAGCTTTCCGTATAAGCAATCATGCTCTTCTTGCTCGTAGACGCAGATGTAATAAATCAGGCTTATCTGTAGAAGCGCTAATCATAACCTGCCAATATCAACAATCAAAAATAATTTATTACTACGTTATTTTGCTTCTAGCTGCAGTCTTTTGATATGGAGATTTTGACGCCGTTAAAAACAGTTAAAGGTCGCCTCTTTTAGGACAACGCTCAAAAACGCCTCTTAAATTAGCAACGTAACCCCGGAAACCGTGTGAAGTACGCGCGCGCGCGCGCGGTGTTAGACACGAAATAGAAAACATGCAAAAAGCGTCGGTGATTAATCAAATACAGAAGCTAACCCGGCGACAGTTTTTCAACGTTGTGTATAGCGGAGCACTCGCAAAAGATACGCTCTCGTTATCGGCTAGAAAAACAGGTAGCAGACGCCTGGCCGTGATGCGGCCATGATGCCGAGGCTCGCCGAGGATTGACACTTTGTGTCCTCAAATCACAGCCTACGCCGCACCTCCCTTTGAAATTGTTATAGGTGGGGACCCATCACAGTACCAAATCGCCGATCTCAGGAACTAAGGCATTCTGCTAGGCTAGAACGGTTTCCTACGATAGAGTTTGGCACAAATACGAAAAGAACACGCTGTTTAGCGCACTGCGCTAGGTCTTTCTGTTGCATTTTCGCATCTCCGTAAACAGAATAAGCCCCGCCTTCTTCGTTGATGGACATGAATGGGGCGTGACCGACGTTACCGGTTCCTATACCTACCGTTTTTCGCCGGCCTATTTACTTTTCGTAAATAATGAAATTCCCGGCCGATGCATTTCGCATCGAAGAGGAAAATTTTCTGCAAATTCACTCGCTGTCGGAAGTGAACGAGTGCGTTATTCATTAAACATTTTCATCAAAATACAGCCAATGTTTACATGCCACAGCGCCATCTCTTAAATATTTTATAAGTAAATATGGGGATTTTCAATAAAATAATGCGTTTTTAATGTATTTACCACGATTTACGTATAGAAACTATATGTTATTTTTACTGATTTCTCCGTATCTTTCCTTGGAATTTTCATCGTCTTTCAATGCCTTTGCGTAAATTTTTCTGCGTTTTCTGCGTGATTATTATTTTGCGCAGGCACTCATTTTGGAAATCCTCCAACATTTTTACTTCTTCCTTAGTTAAGTTAGTCCATGTTTCACTGTTATTTAGGAAGAAAGGTCAAACTGTGCATTCGTATAATTTCACTCTTGCTTCTATAGTATGATTTCCATAATTTTGCTCTTCTGCCCATGATAATATTTCGCTCATCATGAAACGGCTCATCATAAACATTTTTCAGTTCGGACTTTTATTATATCGTTATAACCTCCTATATCATTAATTAAATCCTCTAGGTATGAATATTTGGTGCATTTTTTAATTGTTTGTGAATTTTATAACCATTGTATTTGTTTTGTTCATATTAAATTCTAATCTTTTTCATTCAGCTAATCTGCCGCATGACTGAACGATTTTTGTTACTGTTCTATGATCTCCAATTCCTAGAATATCGTCTATATATAATCATTGTCATCTTCTGAAACTACAGACCATCCGCTGACCGCTGTGGAGACGTGCGCCGGGCCTCGAATTTGGCGCACGTCTCCACTGCGGACAGCGCTTCATACACTTGAACATCCCCGCGGTCGCGTGCGCATATCCCGCGGAATTGCGCGTCTCATCTGCGCGCAGCGCTTAGGATCAACAGCAAAGCTGTGCCACGCAATCTTGTATCATGTCTCTCTGGATGATCAATCAAACAGTATATAGTATCAAGAGTCCATAATATAAATTCTTCTATTATAGACTCTTGCTAGTATATAGCACGGCCGCGTGTGTAGTTGCAATTTCCCTCCTAATGGCAATTCCCGCTATCAAGATACGCAATACTGCATCGAAAATTATATATTACAGAGAATCTACGCACTGTTCTTTAACGGGTTTAAATAAAGTCATATAAGTTTTAAGCGAATGTGTTTAATGTTAATACACGCACTATAGCGACCACCATGGCAGTTCATGTAGGGAGTATGATATGCGTGAGGTCGCGGTGAGAGTGGTGAGAGAGTGGTGAGGTGGTACATGCGGCTCATCTTTTGGTGGTTGTTTGTAAACAAGTTCATGATCATAGCGCGTATGAAAAACATTCTATGCTCATCTCTCTCTCTCTCTCTCTCTCTCTCTCTCTCTCTCTCTCTCTCTCTCTCTCTCTCTCTCTCTCTGTCTTGCTCTCTCTTTCTCTCTCTCTCTCTCTCTCTCTCTCTCTCTCTCTCTCTCTCTCTCTGAGCTTCATTCTCTTCGCGAAATGCTTCAGTGTATTAACGCCAAGTGTTTACCGCAGGGCTTCGTGCAGCCCCGCAAAATCCTAACTCCAGTCCTCGGGTGTCATGC
>NW_014577514.1:194754-196875 GCF_000485595.1 Priapulus caudatus
CTCTCTCTCTCTCTCTCTCTCTCTCTCTCTCTCTCTCTCTCTCTCTCTCTCTCTCTCTCTCTCTCTCTCTCTCTCTCTCTCTCTCTCTCTCTCTCTCTCTCTCTCTCTCTCTCTCTTTCTCGCTCTCTCTTTCTCTCTCTCTCTCTCTCTCTCTCTCTTTCTCTCTCTCTCTTTCTCGCTCTCTTTTTCTTCATCGCGTGAGGCTCATCGATTGTTGATATACACCTCAGCTGTCTCATGATCACCGCGTACGTCTATCTATCTGTATCTTCGTGATACTCTATAGACTCTAGAGTAATACCAGCGGATGGTACACGCACGGTGAACGTTAGACTGACCCCCCGAATGTCGGCGAGAATTAACATTATGGGGTTTACCTTCCGGGCTCAGCCACGGGGAGATTCAGCGACAGTCTAAGAAAGCACGAGAATGCGTCAGTAAATCGTAGTTGTTGCTGTTTTTTATCGAAACCACGTCTCGTACTTCGACCGTTCGGCGAAGTTTCGCGTCGACAATCGCCGCGTTGTCGGTAATGATGTATCGGTCCGTCGTCGTTGTCTACGGCTGAACTGTCGTCAGCTTCATTACTGTCGGCACCGCTGCGAAATGCTGCTGCTGCTGCTGCTGCGAATCACTGCGCTCACACATTCAATCCACTCTTATCCTAGACTTCTAACGTCCCACACAGCCGATAATCATGTCACCAGCAAAATCCAGCAAGAAGATTGACGAAGGAATGACAGACACGCAATTAAACGAGCAAAAAACACGTCGTTTTTTATACGCTCGTCCTCAGATGGGTGCTGATGTAACGATGAACTGCGTTGAACCTATGTCCGGTATCGGCTATAGATCTATAGAGAGTCGGTACACGGCTGTACCGAGAGAGTGGAATCTATGTGGACATCTTTCCTAATAGGTGGCGTGAGATTGGTTCCATTATCATTAACAGTGACACGTTACCGAGGGGACGTCGTAATAGGAGAGACGTCGGCGTGCATGCTGACTGTAAGGGCGCGTGTATCTGTCAGATACTAGTAGATGACCGATTGCTGACATGACCTTGTATACGTGCGTGTGCGTGCGTGCGTGCGTGCGTGCGTGCGTGCGTGCGTGCGTGCGTGCGTGTGGTGACTTGTACTAGGAGCGTTGTTAGTTCGTGGATAGCTAGTTATCCATAGAAATAATAGTATAACACATAACATCGACTTCTACCTGTACACCGGCAGTAGTAGTAGCAGCGACAGTAGCAGTGACAGTGACAGTGGCAGCAGCAGCAGCAACAGCAGTATAACTACCACTAGTACGTGCGTGCGCGCGCGCGTGTATGTGTGTCTGTCGTCCTTCATCCCTCCCTTTCCCTCTCTCGCTAGCTCTCTCTCTCTCTCTCTCTCTCTCTCTCTCTCTCTCTCTCTCTCTCTCTCTCTCTCTCGCTTTCATATACGTACGCGCGTGTACGTGCATGTGTACGTTTGCGCCCTCATAGACCTATACATGCGTTAAATCCGTCAGGATGACAATGTAGCAATCACGCTCTAATGTGGCAACTGTGGCAACCATAGCTAGTCCATATAACATAATCATGCGTACCTTATTATTGCGCGCAGTTAGGAGCAGCTGTTATGAGCTCGTCATTTATCACGTGAATTCACGTGGAAGATATACCCGACACAACAACGCATCGTCTTATATAATGCTGCGACTCCTGTTACACACTTACGTATTGCCGTTATGCGCTGCGCAATTTTGGCAGCCGCTGATCAAATCTTTTATCGGAGTAATAATACTAATGAGAATAAATTGGCGGATCTTTCTATGCGCTACATCGAGCGTGTATGAGCGATTATTGGGCTGGGCGTATGTACACGCACGCCCACGTGCACACACACACACACACACACACGCGCGCGCGCGCCCACGTGCACACATACACACGCGCGCCCACGTGCACACACACACACACACACACGCGCGCGCGCGCCCACGTGCACACATACACACGCGCGCCCACGTGCACACACACACACACACACACGCGCGCGCGCGCCCACGTGCACACATACACACGCGCGCCCACGTGCACACACACACACACACACACGCGCGCGCGCGCCCACGTGC
>NW_014577514.1:197355-198735 GCF_000485595.1 Priapulus caudatus
ACACACACACACACACACACACACACACACACACTCACACACTAATCGAGGCATAACAAATTTGTTATGCTTTCATTACGTAAGTCCGTATGGCTAGCAGCTATTTGCCGACCATCTCATTGTTTACGTACGTGTATATATAGTCGTTTCATTCATTACAGCGAAATCGCCCAACTATAAACTCATGGAGCATGTGTGTTTTACATTCACATCCTTCAGCGTGACGTTGCATGAAAACACAGCGATTACTACACATATGAGCATGTTGAAAGAAGGCAATGCATGATTGTTCACCACGCAAACAGTCAACAAAAGCATCCCGCGATTTTTAATTCTGCGGAAATTACACGAACGCATGAAATGAAAACGATTCCAACGCGACGAAAAATACGAACGTACGCGCTACATCAGTTTGACGAGATTACCCAGGCAGCGTGTGGAGGCGGTGATGTAGAGTTTGTACTCAGCATCATTACATATATACACCATGGTACGTACTATATACGTATACGTATACATACTATAGCACCGTGGTATGATATGGTGGTATGTATATGACTGGTGGTATATGTGTATCAGTCGTGTATAGGTAAAGGTACATCAGCAGTAGTTACAGCTGATAGCAGATTAGCTCTAGTACTATAGCCCGCGTTCGATTAACTGCCGCAGGCGTAAACCCTGCGGCAGTTAATCGAACGCGGGCTATAGTACTAGAGCTAATAGCAGATATTCTTACCAAACATTATCCAGGCTTGCTAGCGTGTGACGTCGGCCCTTCCTGACGATCGGAGGTGGGCCCATGTCTTCCATGGCAAGCCCTGGCACCGTCTGAGCAGCCCCGCGCAGGTCGTGCATGACGCGGAGTGCCAGGATGCTTCCTGCTTCAGCCTGCATCGTGGCCTCGGGGGAGAAAGCGGGAAATATGGGAAGTTTTCCTTGCGGTCGAAAAACGAGCGATGCTATACACGAGAGCAAAAACACGAACCAGATGTCACGATGCTATCGCTCCCCAGCAAACACGAAACTCCGGAATCCGTCTCTCTGCCACGACGACGATATGACAACCTAGCTCCACTAATACTGTAACAATCACTAGCTGAATCTCATTCGTGTGTCTATTGCTGTCGGAATGCTAGAGAGCCATGAATCTCCATTATACGGGGCGACAAAACTTCAGAAATGCCGGGAGATCGTCGACGCACTGATCACGGACGCACATGGAGAAACTTCCGCTGACTTGCCGACGTTGTGATCAAGCACAGAACCGCGGTCGCTCCGTCACTGCACGAGAACGGTCTATATTAGGGTCGTCTCTCTCTCTCTCTCTCTCTCTCTCTCTCTCTCTCTCTCTCTCTCTATCTATCTCTCTCTCTCTCACTC
>NW_014577514.1:202247-206751 GCF_000485595.1 Priapulus caudatus
TGTGTGTGTGTGTGTGTGTGTGTGTGTGTTGTGCGTGCGTGTGTGTGTGTGTGTGTGCGTGTGTGTGTGCGTGTGTGTGTGTGTGTGATAACAATATTACCCAGTGAAGTATTAATTAACCTAATTATTCGTTATATACCTATTTCTACGGCTCGTGTTTCTATGTGACGTGTCTGCATTCAGCTAAGTATCAGTACTCCTAGCTAACACTAAAACGTTATTATAACGGCAAGATATATATTATACCTGTAAGGGATGAGTTGTTTCATCTCTGGTGAAATCTACCCGTCTTTCGTCTCATCGTAAAATATTAAAAACAATACGTAATTAATTTCGAACACATTAGAATACGTTGCTATAATTACGCTTCTCTTTTTGCGTTTCGATCTTCATGCTAAAGTTTCTCCCGGACAAATATATTTGCTAATTGGTAATTATTCTGCGACAACGGGGTTTCCGCTACTGTAAGACAAGCTCTTATCATTATGCTCGGTAGACTAGTAGACTGGAAACTGCATTCAAAAACACGTAAAAGACGCACTGTTGCACGGAGGCAGTCGACGAGTTACGATGAAAGTTAATGATGCAATAAAATGTGAATTACGAAACGAAAAAAAGGGTTTTCAGAATATAATCTTCTAGGATTGAGACCAATTCAAGGTAGATAAGAGCTTGCTCATAGGTTTAGCCTGAGTTACTCGATGACAACTGCATGTCTGTGTGTTAAAGTGTTAAAATATCGAATTATATGCTTTGCGGAGTACAAAAAAATAACGAATGTGATAAAAGTAGAATAGCGCTTGCCACGTTTGTTGCGATGCTTCGCAGGAAAGTATAGTCACAGCAAGTTTCTGTTTTATAAACTAAATTTTTACTAAACATAGTTTCAATGTACATTCTCTCATGTTTTGTAACTTCATTTAGTTGGATAATTTTGGTTCCAAGTCTTGGATAATTTTGGTTTCAAGTCTTGGATAATTTTGTGCAAATGCAATGATTTGTATACTATAATCTATTTTTGATTGCGATCGGCATAGAATTACCATTTTTCCAACGAGTGGACAACACATTATGGTAATTGGCCGTTCTGACGAGTCTCGACAATAGTGATTGATGCAAAATGCTGCTGAAATTACGCAAATGGCGCGTAAAATATGTGTCAAACCTCTGCTACTGGTTTGCAGTTTTAAGTTGCATGGTTATAACTTATAACTTATAAGTTATAATGTATAAGTTAAAAGTTGCAGTTATGAATATAAGTTATATATATATATATATATATATATATATATATATAAGTTTCAGCTATAAACTACATGTAAGCGTGCACACGGCAAGATTTAACATGTACTTTAACATATTTTATTACACGATTAAAAGTGTTTGCAGTCAAGCTCTGACCATGTTATATTCCACGTGTCTCTTTTCTTCAGATGTGGTTTTGGCTACCTTGATATATAATAAACTTCACAAATCCGGTGTATTTTTAATAGAACGCGTGTTTTTTATCGCATTTTTTTCTACACTGACATTGCCGGTACTAGCGCAGTGGTAATCGCAGTGGTTAGCGTATAGATATTTTACATTGGAGCTATATTGTTACCCCGTTAGTTGGTGTAATTAGGCCAATATCACGAACAACGATGTCAAGAGAATTCGACTCATTAAATAATTACGCGATAATTGATCTGACATCATTGAGATTGATGAGGTACAGGGTAAAAATTAATAACTATAGGCATGCCTCTGAGAAATAATGCCTCTGCCATGTCTCTTCACAGTCTGTAACTAAGAACGACACATGTTTATATAAACCTACACTCTATTATTTATTTATTCCGTTACAAGTTGCTGGCGACAAAGATACAGCCCCCCCCCCCTGCGCAGTAATTGTGATAATGAATGTTTGTTTCAGCGGGTGTAATTGGGTGATTGAAATCCTCTTATTCCGTTGGAGAATTTACGTGTCGAGTTACTGACGTTGCCTTGCCGCCGAGCTAGACTAATCCAGTTACAGACGCCAACTCCGCCATAATATTCAATGCTTGGTTGATTCGCATTTATAACGCAGTACGTGGCCCCCACCCACGCACGTGCTTGTGTGCAATTTAAAGCTGGGTTATAAGAAAAACCTGCGTGTAAGTGCGCGCATGCATGTATACGCACGCACGCGTGTATGCGCGTATACATGCACGCGTGCGGTCTGTGTACGGCAGATACACTCACGTACACATGTTGTACACGGGGGGAGGTACACGCGTGCGCGCACGTACACGTGCACATGAGGAGGAGGTCGGCATCACGAGCATGGACAAATCCCAATGGGCAACCCCTCCGGTAATCCAATGCCCTCGTGGCATCTTGACTCTGTGACTGTGCACGAGTCTTTGCGCCTGTACGTGCGGTACCTCGCGAATTTATACATGCAATAATGCCTATATCCATCGCCCCACGCGTACGCTGGCGGTCGACGCTGAACGCACGATCGAGTTGGCCAACTCGCAGTCGTCAGTGTAAACGCACTGCACAGTTCATAGAACGGTTGATAGAGCGCTGGGAAGTTGGTCCAATTCGTCAATTCGCCAACACAAAGTTGGCAGTGTAACTTTAGTCTTACTTTTGCGTTTCATTGGAAATTTACGAGGTCGAACATGTAAAATAGTAAACGCAAGATCACAATGCGTACGTGGAGACCATTTGTATAAATTTGTATCGCTGTCACATCAGCTTTAGTGACGCACGCGCCATCTAATTAATTATGCATGGAAAACGATCGTTCTAAAAAAAATTCTATAATGGAATCGCGTGACTGCATAATGGGTTAATAATTACACTAATTATTAGCAATAAGTAATTGTTGCGCATTTTCTCTGGGCGAAATACTTCGGTGGTTTACCTCGTCTGTGACGCCAGCGTGCTGCCATGCAGTTAAACATTTTTAATTAGCTAAGCGCACAGGACGTGCCACTGGGAAATCCAAATATATTATCATTTCCCAGATATGTTCCTGTTCCTATGAGGATGCTGCCCAATTGTGAAATATGTCTAACACCAGAGAACATCTCCCCTGCATTCACGATGTACTGTATTGCAAGAGTAATGGACGCAATACAGAAATGCAACCATGTCACACACTACACGCTGCACGCTCGCACACACATGCCACCATACATGCATGCATGTACGCACGCACGCACGCACGCACGCACGCACGCACGCATATGCCGCCATGCGTGCACGCACGCACAGCACACGCTACGCGCGTGCGTGCACATGACGCTATGCATACACCCGCGTAGCTGCTTGTTATGCACGCTCGCGCGCACATGCAGCTATGCATGCATGCACGCAGTTACCGCCATGCACGCACGCACATGCACGCACACACGTACATCACGGCGCGTGCGGTAAGAAGCTTAACACATTCTGCTTGTGACAGCAACGCGATTGTGAATGCGACACCACGGCTAGTCGCGCAAATCTACTTATGTCTATAAGCGGATCGAATCATTCTTCCTCCTGCGACAATCTTCTCCCTCCCTCGTACCTCACACACCTCACGCGTTGTCCTTCTCCCTCTCTTCCTC
Organism: Priapulus caudatus; assembly: GCF_000485595.1. Taxonomy (NCBI): domain Eukaryota; kingdom Metazoa; phylum Priapulida; class Priapulimorpha; order Priapulimorphida; family Priapulidae; genus Priapulus; species Priapulus caudatus. The sequence goes on from NW_014577514.1 coordinate 205,835, forward strand.
CTATCCCTTCCTCTCTTATCCCGCCCGCAAATATCCCTGTTGATATGACATGTTGAGGAACGTGCGGGAGAAGCGACGTCCGTGCAGCGCTCACCCGTATATGTATGACTAAGTATTCTGATGGCTAACCTGAGGCTTGCATGAGAAATCTGCTCCCTACATGAATAGCAAGACCTTTTCTCGGTGCCCTTGGGCACTCGGTCGACGACCGAAGAAAAAGTCGAACACATGCACGCACACACACGCGCGCAACACGCACACACACGCGCTCACGGCCAGCTATCTCCGATTTTATAGTGATATAACACCCTTAATGCGAGACAAAATCGCGAAAAGCGACTTTTCAAAATGTAGCGATATGAGATGCCACCTTAAATCATTTCGGTCCGTAAATATCATTTCGCGATGCCACACGATAGCGAATATTTGATCGCGTATGCAGTATGAGTACGCACGCATACAATCGCACGCATGCACGCACGCATACAATCGCACGCACGCGAGCAGGCACGCACACACACGCACACACACGCACACACACACACACGCACGCGCGCACGCACAGATACCTATAGATTTCTTATATATATATTCAGTAACACGCTAGTGAGAAATAGAAACTGGACCTCTATTGAGTAACTGGATGCTTTACCATCCTTTGATTTTATTTTATTTTATTTCCGGATATATTTGTGCAATTATTTGCATTTCGATGCACCAGTACGAGACAGTTCGATTACACACAGACGTTACAGTAACCTTGACTTGCAACCACCACACAATAATTCCGCATATAGTAAGCTGTTATCTATAGCATATAATCCCAATCACTAATTTGCAGTAAACCGTGCGTGTGTGTGTGTGTGTGTGTGTGTGTGTGTGTGTGTGTGTGTGTGTGTGTGTGTGTGTGTGTGTGT
>NW_014577514.1:206776-212611 GCF_000485595.1 Priapulus caudatus
ACACACACACACACACACACACACACACACACACACACACACACACACACACACACACACACACACACACACGCACGCGCGCACGCACAGATACCTATAGATTTCTTATATATATATTCAGTAACACGCTAGTGAGAAATAGAAACTGGACCTCTATTGAGTAACTGGATGCTTTACCATCCTTTGATTTGATGTGATTTTATTTCCGGATATATTATTGCAGTTATTTGCGTTTCAATGCACCAGTACGAGACAGTTCGATTACACACAGACGTTACAGTAACCTTGACTTACAACCACCACACAATAATTCCGCATATAGTAAGCTGTTATCTATAGCATATAATCCCAATCACTAATTTGCAGTAAACCGTGCGTGTGTGTGTGTGTGTGTGTGTGTGTGTGATGGTTATGACGACGATGACGATAATGATGATGACGATAATGATGATGATGATGATGACGATGATCATGATGATCATGATTACAAGCGTGTGCCAGCGTCGCAAACGGTTTCTGCTCGGATGATGTTATCGCGTCTAGTGGGATGAAGGTCACGCTTGCAGCGAAAAGCACTTAGGTGAATGTGCCGCGCGCGCGCAAGCACGCACGCACGCACGCACGCACGCACGACGAATCTTTCTAACGAACTGTTAGTGTTCGTGTCTGCGCTCCATTATCGACACCGGACAATCGCTTACTGTCGGGGTGTACGACGGACGGACGGACGGACGGACGGACGGACGGACGGACGAACGGACGGACGGATGACGGAATAGGTGGTGTTGTGAGCGACGCTTGCTGCTTTGTGTTTGGTAGCTCTAGAACCATAGACCCTATATGGTTATAGTTCTAGAGCTCGTTGCTTGGTAATCTCACACACAGCATATATGCCGACGTGAGCCGAGCTGCTATGTGTAAACCACAGACGGCAGCTATGTGTAAACCACAGACGGCAGCTATGTGTAAACCACAGACGGCAGGGTGAATGATGACGATATTCGAGCCAAGCTAAGCAGCGACTACATATATAGCCACGACCCACGGTCGCAAGGAATTATCGACATCCGGAAGGATCAATTGCTACCGAAGGGAGCAATGGAAGCTCAAAGGATCAATGGAAGCTCAAAGGATCAATGGAAGCTCAAAGGATCAATGGAAGCTGGAAGGATCAATGGTAACTAACGAGATCAATGGTAGCCGAACAGATCAATGGTTTCCAAGTGATCAATTGTAACCAAGTGATCAACGGTAACCAAGAGATCAATGGTAACCAAGTGATCAATGGTAACCAAGAGATCAATTGTAACCAAGTGATCAACGGTAACCAAGAGATCAATGGTAACCAAGTGAGCAATGGAAACCGAACAGATCAATGGTAACTGAGAGGAATCAATGATAGCTGAAGGGATCAGACATAGTGCGATGCCTGCCAATTGTTATTTATAGCTTTCGAAAGGCAATTCCTGCCTCGCTCTAAACTCAATTAGTGGCAACAGCGCGTCAGCGGACAATCGACTCTGTGAGCTCGCTGCGTGCTTCACAGATACGACACCGAGTAATGGACGAACGATGGCGGGGTCAGCCGATCACGAGCAACGGCGGAGCCGACGCCTCCTCTTCTCCGTGATCACTATACTGCGATGATGATGCTGCAGCGTCTATCATCATCATCATCATCATCATCATCATCATCATCATAACAGCCACTATACCATCATCATAACCAACAGCAGCAACATCGTCGTCGTCGTCGGGCGTTCGTCATCATAATCTTCATCATAATCATCATCATCATCATCATCATCATCATCATCATCATTATTATCACCTTTATTACCACTCACCACCACCGTCACCACCACCACAACCAACTTACAATAACACAACAACAACAACAACAACAGCAACAACAACAACAACAGCAGCAGCAACAACAACAACAACAACAACATCGCATCATGTTGATCATGATCAGACATTTAACTCGTACATTGTCACAGCGGTCGCTGATCAATATTCATCGATTGTTATTACCAATTGATAAGATTTGTACACATGAGCGCCACGCACATGGATTTGTACACATGTTCGCCACGCACATGGATTTGTACACATGTTCGCCACGCACATGGATTTGTACACATGTTCGCCACGTACATGGATTTGTACACATGATCGCCACGTACATGGATTTGTACACATGATCGCCACGTACATGGATTCTCCGCCACGGAAAATAATACATCGGCCCATTAATAAATATTGAACACTCTATGGATATGCGATGTATTATTAATGCTATAGCCTTGTGAGCGGCGCTAGACTATATGTACCGACTGTAGATGAGTAAATACATGCAGGAATCTACGCACGTAGATATGAGCAATTTGATATTCAACTCTTCTAGTTCTTACTTTTTAACCGTGCCTAATATCATAGAGATCACGTAAATACCTGTTTATATTGTAGAGATTACGTAAATACCTGTTTATATCATAGAGATCACGTAAATACCTGTTTATATCGAAACGGTTGTCGTATATAGTGACTCATATGTAATCAAAATGTGAGGCAGATCAAAAACGAATAGCGCCAAGACAAACTAGACGACAGGATGGCCTACTTAGTAAGTATGTTAATAATTGTTGAAATCTATTATTCAGTGTGATTTGTATTATCTATGGACAATTTTAGAGTTAATATATGTGGACAAAGTAGTGGCACGCCGCACGCGCCATTATACATGCGTACATGTGCTCGACATACAATCCCCGTGTAGCTATTGTACGTCAAGTAAGAACATAAATAGGTGTGTATTGTATTCCGTCTACCCGCTTATATAGCGAACAGGTTGCCACGCCGTGTTCCTTGGCAATGATTAACGGCGCCAAGTAACGCGGGAGTAACGCGGGTAAAGTGCCTTAATTACTAATGAGGTAATCACTAACGTTCACTATATTGTAATTAACTAATTGAATCATTTTCCTCCTCTTAAATATCACTTTTCTTATTTTTGATTGCGGAGCAACACTAGCGAACGGGAACCCGCATTCGCAGAGTTACCTCCACTACACAGTGTTCGATGCTGATACATTGAGAAATCGTTAATCCATCGTTGATAGTACTGTGAGTGATTTCTGCAGGGATTAAATCTATCTGTCATTGACTGCTGGTGTAGCTTGACACCGCATCACCGTCTGGCTTCAGACCATAAAGTCGCGTGCACCGCAGATGCTTGCTCGGAGCAGGACATCACACGCACGCGGTGCAGGGCGAGCAAAACACCCGCATACACACGGTGTCAACGCTTTAAGTGCTTTTTTTTTAATCTTTAGATAAAAATTCTTAAGTATTTTTTGTATTTTTTTGTTTGTATTTTTTGTCGTGTGAAAATTAAAAATCACCTAAACATCAAAAAATGATCTGACGTATCTCTCGAGCCCACACCGACATCGCGTGAACAACACTATAGCTATATTAGCTCTACTACTATAGCTATATATGAGTACTATTACTATATCTATATGAGTACTATTACTATAGCTATATATGAGCACTATTACTATAGCCCTTGTTACCACAGGCCCCCGTGGCAAGAAGGGCTATAGTAGTACAGCTATAGCTATATATGCTACACACCGTCATTCATATCTAGAATAGCTCGTGATCTTGCTTCCGATGTAGTAAGATGTTTTCGCAGCCGTGCGATGTGCGCATGCGTGGCGCTGCATTACAATAGCGTCGCCATTAGGAAGTGAATATCTAAATGAGGCTAATAACCGCATGTATGTACACGCTGCTGCACTGTATAGCCGAGCAATGGACAGGTACTAAGCTATAGTCCTACGGGTCCTACGGGTCGTTGGTCCTACGGGTCGTTGGTCCTACGGGTCGTTGTAAACAGCGTTTTTAACAAACAAAATTAAAAAAAAAAATTAAAGACAAAAACGCGTGCGTACCTGCGTGGGTGCGTGACTGCGTGCACTGTAGTACAAATGACCCGTAGGACCAACGACCCGTAGGACCAACGACCCGTAAGACCAACGACTCGTAGGACAAATGACCCGTAGGACTAGCGACCCGTAGGACAGCGACCCGTAGGATCAGCGACCCGTAGGACCAGCGACCCGAAGGACCAGCGACCCGTAGGACCAGCGACCCGTAGGACCAACGACCCGTAGGACCAGCGACCCGTAGGACCAGCGACCCGTAGGACCAGCGACCCGTAGGACTAGCGACCCGTAGGACCAGCGACCCGTAGGAATAACGACCCGTAGTTGTTATATATAGAGGGTTCCGCGTCAATGGCCGCGTATGTGCTGTAGCTGCAGGAGCCGACTTGTTCTTGCTGCCAGTGGTTACCATAGCCATGCCATGAGCATGTCCATTACTGCATTAGATTAGTTTAGTTTATTTTAGTTTAGTTATTTTAGTTATTTTAGTTTATTTTTTTTTTGGTTAATTTTAGTTATTAGTTATTAGTTATTAGTTATTAGTTATTAGTTAGTTAGTTTATTTTAGTTTATTTTAGTTTATTTTAGTTTATTTTAGTTATTAGTTATTAGTTATTAGTTATTAGTTATTAGTTAGTTAGTTTATTTTAGTTTATTTTAGTTTATTTTAGTTTATTTTAGTTATTAGTTATTAGTTATTAGTTATTAGTTATTAGTTATTAGTTAGTTAGTTTATTTTAGTTTATTTTAGTTTATTTTAGTTAGTTTAGTTATTTTAGTTTAGTTTAGTTTAGATTAGTTTACTGCATTAGATTAGATTAGTTACTGGCATTAGATTACCGTTCTATAGTCCTATGTACGGAAACCCATTCAGCCTTTTTTTTAGACAGACTAGAATATTACAAACAGTCTCCTCCTGAAGGCGCGAAGAAAAGTGCGTTGTGGACGTCGCTTATATTTGCGTGCCGTATGAATTTAAGGAAAAACAAGCCTGGTGGAAAAAAGTCGGTATAGTGTGATGAAAGCAGGGAAATGTGTTGCATTGAATAACGCGCTCGCGCCGGGCCGCGGTAAGTGCTAAGTACATGTTTTCTTTGAGAGGTTTTTCTGGTAAAAAGTGCCATCGACACTCTATGTGCTCTAGAAAGCTCAACACGCCAGATGGTCGGGAGTAAAAAGCTCGGGAAATTTAACCTTTTTGTTGAATGAAAAAAATGGTTTATGTGCATGCATGCCGTAATGTCTAGAAGGAGAAACTAAAAACGATGAGTGGGAAATCTGAATTTGATCGCGGAAGATAAATAGACGCTCACACAAAAATCGTCGGATAATGCAAATTTCATACGTAGCAGATTCGGAGTGTTTATTTGAAATAAGCTATAAAAATATATTAGATTGATCTTCTCACGCATTAACTTGGCGGCAACACAGTGCTGTTGATATTTCAGACGCATCATATGGCGTGGAATCGCTTATAGTGTAGCAAGTGTAGATGCGTGAGTTAGTCAGGTCCACCCACTCGTGCTTGTCGATTTGCACCTGCCTATATAGAATGTGCGCACTTTCGCTTTACCCGTACCTGTATGAGTCTTAATTGAATTCTGTCCTGAAACTGACTCCCGGAGAAGGTGAATTGTTATCGTAGGTGTGCGTGATGTGTGATATATAGATAGGGTTGTCGGTAATATATCCTGTCCCCTGGGAGGAGTCACAGATTTAACAAGTAGAGTGTCAGTAAATGTACCCGCGTAAATATTTTATACGAGCTTGATTCATCCGACAGATTAGACATTTAGCTAAATGCGATGTGTGTTGCACGTGTGTGTGTGTGTGTGTGTGTGTGTGTGTGTGTGTGTGTGTGTGCGTGCGTGTGTGTGTG
>NW_014577514.1:212621-226562 GCF_000485595.1 Priapulus caudatus
CGACAATTAGACCATTGAAGCTAACATGCGGATCGTGATGTTGCGACGTGTGTGTGTGTGTGTGTGTGTGTGTGTGTGGCTGTGTGTGTGTGTGCGCGATGCATTGGAGCGGTGCGATGGTCCACGTGTGTGGCTCGGCGTTTGTTGTGTGTGTGTGTGTGTGTGTGCTGTGTGTGGTGTGGATGCTGTGTATGTGCTGTGTGGTGTGTGTCTGTAGGTGCATGTGTGTGTGGTGTGTGTGTTGTGGCGTGCGTGCGCGTGCGTGCATGCTGTGCGTGTGTGGTGCTCGCGCGCGTGTGTTGTGTGTGTCGTGTGTGTGTGTGTGTGTGTGTGTGTGTGTGTGTGTGTGTGCGGTGCGTGCGTACATGCGTGCGTGCATGCGTGCGTGTGTGTGCTCGTGTGTGTGTGTGTGTGTGTGTGTGTGCGTGCGTGCGTGCGTGCATGCGTGCGTGCATGCGTGCGTGTGTGTGCTCACGTGTGTGTGTGCGTGTGCGTGTGCACTTTACTGATGCGTGTTGGATATTAATCCGCGGCAGGATCCGGGTTGAGGAGCGAACGGCAGCAATAAGTAGCCGATCAGGATGATATGCGGGCCCTCGCCGGCTATATCCCGCTGTAGATCAATACTTACTATATATACGACAGCGTATATATATATCATATACCTGGCTGCATGCATGCGTGCGCGCGTCTCTCGCTAAACTGCTCTCGCGCGCAGTACATGTAAATTCGAAATCGGACACGCACGCACGCGCGCATGCATACGCGCACGCACACGCGGCTAACTTAAAGGGCACGCATAGAGTAAAGTTTTAATGTGCATGCATGTTTAGCGAGTATCCATGCAATTGATCAAATCGTGGGACTCGTCATATTAAGTAAATTAACTTTAAGTAATCTAATTAAGTCAACTTAATTGTCATATTGATTTTTTAAATCCGTCTTCATTAATTCCTCTAGAACTAGCGTATCTGTTCATTAACTTGCAGAAGAATATTACCGCCTATTTGTACGTCTGTCGATCTATAATCACCATCAACACAACGACCTTCGTAAGGACCTTAAAAGAGTTTAACGAAGCCAATATGAAAGCGATCTTTCTACAAATTCCACGCGCATTTCGACTGCGAGCGAAATTTTACGATATTAGAATTGTCATCGGCTAATCACCATGAAGTCGTCGTTTATTGCTGCAGCCGTGTGTGTTCTGCGTTCGTTTGCTCACTGGAAATCTCGACGTCGTATATAAAGGTTAACGCATACAGGACGCATGAATCTAATTATATATATATATGGCACATTACCACATTTTAACAGCAGACGAACCCCACACGAATGGCAGCCTGAATGTCTAGCAAGCGGGTTCGTCACCAGTAATTGTCACACCGCCATAAGCCGTGCAATAAGAGACGACGGCAATGAATGATTCTTCCATTTGGCTGTTTTTACGCAGGAACAATAGATGATTAACACCCGTGAATGACGAGCACGCACCTCCATGTGACTGCTGCTGCGAACAACAAGCTCAACTAATAACAAACTAACGCCGACAGAATTGACGCTTGTTTTCTGCCGACGGAAAAGCTAAACTCATTCCGCAACAGTTTCCTACAGTTTGGCGACGGAATGAAAAACGTCGCGTAGGTGTGTGATTAAGGGAGGAGCGGTGAAGGGAGGAGAGGGAGAGGGTGAATCAATATGGCGTCTCGCTTTATTGGTTTTTCTTTCTCTTAGGATTTCCGCTTACGGATCAAAGCCGACGTGTTCCGCCGCTAAGAAATAAGAAAAGTCTCATTTGTTCGCGAGATTTCCTGCGAGCTCTGGCAAGCCAATCTCTGCGGTGACATCGCTGGGACATGAGATGAGGTCTTGCAGAGAATCCCCCGCAAACACACACACACACACACACACACACACACACACACACACACACACAAGCAGAGCACAGACCACACAATACAGAACAAAAACACACCACCAACACACAGCACACCGACATGGGACACTACACACACGGCACAGGCACCAACCTGACACATCACACCACACATGGTGCACGGCACCACGCACAGCGCACACCACACAGTCTGCAGCCTTGACCAACGCGCGGCGCGCCACACTCACACAGCCACAGGACCAATGACGAGCGGTGCGCGCGACACGGGACCACCACACACACACGCTACACCACACCTGTGCACCACACACCACACACACACCACCACAGTAACACTCGACACACATACACACACTCACACACACAAAGACACACACACGCACAGCAACCACACACTCACGGGCACGGGAACGGGGGCACGCACGCACGACACCACAGCACGCAACAGCACAAACACCAAGGCCACACAAACACACACACACACACACGACAGGAAGTCACACGCCGCACGTCACGGCACGTCACGCACCGGCACACCACAGGATGCCAACACACACATTACACACACACACACACACACACGACGCACTGCGACGCACTCACCGCCCCGCAAACACACACACACAGCACACACACACACCACAGCACGCAACACGCACACGCCACACCACCACACAGACAACAGGCGGAGGTCCGCGCCGCGCGCCCAGAGCACTACACGCGAACAAGCGTGCGCGCAGGACGAACACACACAACCACCCCGCCAGCGTTCCCCGGAGCGCTGGAGGGGATGACATGCGGAGGAACGCATACACCACACACGCACAGAGAGTACACACACAGCACCCACACACACGCCACACACACGCGCCACACACTACACTCACACCACGCACCACGCACGCCACGCACGCACGACGCACGCACTAGCGACCACAACAACACCAAGGGCCCGAGCCCAACACGGGAAGCGCACACAACGCACGGATCAGGGGGTCCGCGGGACAGCACGACGCCGCACGCACACGACCTGCACAGCACACGCGCTCAAGCATTGATTTGAACCGCTGCCGACGTCTAATGCTGCCAATTAAATACGAGAAAACCACCCGTATATGGTTCTTGGGGAAGCCACGAACTGGGTATGCCACAGCTTCCCACGGAGAAGAGAATGATCAATATCGCGTTGAGGGAGAACTATGCGAGGCTATGGATTGATCGACTCAGCAAGCAATCAACGGAGCAATGTTGTCTCTTTTTTCTAGTGTATTTCAGTAGAGTATAAGTCGGGCCGGGCGAATAAGGCATTATACAGTGAGATTGCGAAGCTCTATCCTTGATACACTAAAGCTGCTTAAGGCAGGACCTAGATAGAACTCGGGCTCAGACGTGCTTACCACTCGCCTTCCTTATCCGCACCACCGCGTCCTCTCCCGCCTACTGACGACGTGCACAGCAACACACATAGTTCTCACAGCAATGGCACACACACACAAGACAGCACGCAACACCACACAGTGTGTCACACCACACTTGACACACCACACTCCGACACATACACCCAGCAGGTCAGACACACAGAATCTGTCACACGGCCACATACTACACACAGGATACACGCACATTGCTCCGGGCGGAGCGACACACAGCCACATACCAGACACACACCACACAGCACCACATACACACCAGCACACACACATACACATCACACAGCACACACAGACACACACATGCACACACACACGCACACACCGCCGCGCGCGCACAGGCAGTGAACAACATGGAGAGTATTAACGCACTCGCAGATACAAGCACGATTATCATGAGAAAACCCACGATGACTCACTTTCGAAATATTGATCTGGAATTAAGTGAGAAATTACTCTCGTTATATTGCGTTCTGAGAAATTTCAGTTTTTGTTCATCCGTCCCTACCACGCCGTAAATTATATTACGGCTCGATGACCCTATAAACGGCGATCGTCAACAGACAGGATCAATATAAGCGTACGGTTGGGTATCATGCATAAGGATTACGTATAATTGCAGCTTATTAATATAATAAATTCGCAGCGATAATTATGAAACAACCATAATATGGTAGGGTCCCGGCCAATCAGGAGCGAGATGTCGCTAAACAATGTTTCCATCCCGTACACGAAATTACTGATGAGCAAAGTTGACGTGACTGTGTCGTGTGTCAGATGCTGGGGTAGAGATCGATAATAATAACTATAATTAACTGTCATCTGGTAAGATGTGTGTATGCTGTGTGTGTGATGCTGTGTGTGGTGTGTGTGGTGTGTGTGTGTGTGTGTAGCGTGTGTGCGTGTGTGTGCGTGTGTACGGTTGTGTTGTGTGTGGGAGGGGGGGGCTGTTCCATGTGTGTGTGTGTGTAGTGTGTGTGTGTTGTGTGTGCTGTATGTTGTGTGTGCGGTGTGTGTGTGTGTGTGTGTGTGTGTGCTGTGTGTGTATATGTGTGTGGTGTGTGTGTGCGGTGGTGTGTGTGTGATGTGTGTGCGTGTGTGTGTGTGTGTGTTCATGTGTGCGCGTGTGTATGTGCTGTGTGTGTTGTGTGTGTGTGTGTGTGTGTCATGTTGTGCGCGTGGTATGTGGCGTGTGTGTGTGTGTGGTGTGTCTGTGTGTGTGTTGTGTGTGTGTGTGTGTGTGTGTGTCGATGTGTGTATGTGTGGTGTGATGTGTAGTGTGTGTGTGTGTATGTGTGTGGTGTGTGTGTGTGGCGGTGTGTTGGTGTATGTGTGTGTGTGTGTGTGGGTGTGTATGTGTGTGTGTGGTCGTGTGTCGCATGTGTGCGCGTGTTATGTGCTGCCGCGTGTGTGTGTGTCTGTGTGTGTGTGTGGTGCTGTGTGTGTCCATGTGATGTGTGTTGTGTGTGTAATGTGTGTGTGTGGTGTGCCCCGACGATGACTGCTGCTGTAGCTGCTCGCCTAATGTGTGTTGTGTGTGGCGTGTGTGTGTGTGTGTGTGTGTGTGTGTGTGTGTATGTGTGTTGTGTGTGTGTGTGTATGTGGTCGCTGTGCGCGTAGTGTGTGTGTGTGGTAGGTGTGTGTGTGTGTATGTCGTTGTGTGTGTCGTGATTGTGTGTGGTGTGTGTGTAATGTGTGTGTGTTGTTGTGTCTGTATGTGTGTGTGTGTGTGTGGTGTGTCGTGTATGTGTGTTATGTGTGTGTGTGTGTGTGTGCGTGTGTGTGTGTGTGTGTATATGTATGTATGTGTGTGTGTGTGTGTGTGTGGTGTATTGTGTATGTGTGTGTGTGTGTGCGGTTGTGTGTGTGTGTATAATGTGTGTATTTTTGTGTGTGTGTGGTGTTGTGTGTGTGTGTGTGTGTGTGTATGTGTGTATGTGTGTGGTGTGTGTGTGTGTGTGTCTGTGGTGTGTGTGTGTGTGTGTGTGTGTGTGTGTATATGTGTGTGTGTGTGTGTCGTGGTGTGTTTTGTGTCTGTGTTGTGTGTGTGGTATGTGTGTGTGTGTTGTGTCATTCCGTGTGGCGATGTGTATGTGTGCGTGTGTTGTCACGCGCTTGTGAGTAATATCTTATGCACGAGGCGCCTCTTGCTCAGGAACACAGTGGGCCCCGCCTACCCGGTGCACAAGGCGGTCTGCATACTTTATTTCCCAGGAAATTAGATGTCTTAATGGCTAGCATGCAAATGTTAATTCATCTAGGTTTGCCAAATCACTTTTAAACCACGGAAGACGCGAAATGTGTGTGTGTGTGTGTGTGTGTGTGTGATGTGTGTTGTGTGTGTGTGGTGTGGTGTGCATGTGTGTGTTGTGTGTGTTGTGTGTGTGTTGTGTGTGTGTTGTGTTTGTGATTGTTTGTGTGTGATGTGTGTGTGCGCGTCGCGGCGCGCCAGCGCGTGCTGTTGCTGTGTGTGTGTGTGTGTGTGTGTGTGTGTGTGTGTGTGTGTGTGTGTTTGTGTATGTGGGTTCGCGCGCGCGTGTGCGTTCGTGCGCGCGCGTGTGTGCAGACCGAGCCCAGAGACAATAGAACACTAATCTGTTCTAGGATCTCAACCGAACCCAAATTTGGGTCAGATATGGCGGCGCTTCCTCTCCTTGTTATATTTAGCTCCTTGAGTAGAGTCAGTGTGAGGCGTGACAAACACGAGCAGGTGTAAACAACACCGAGTTATTTATTTCGCTTGCTCGAGCAACGAAGTCCAGGGAAAGAAGCGAACATGTCCCTCTATATACCCTATATAACCCCCCTTGATATCTATTTCATATCTAACCCCCCTTGATATCTAATTGATATAGATGCACTCCCCTTGATATCTATTTCATATCTAACCCCCCTTGATATCTAATTGATATAGATGCACTCCCCTTGATATCTATTTCATATCTAACCCCCCCTTGATATCTAATTGATATCGATGCACTCCCCTTGATATCTATTTCATATCTAACCCCCCCTTGATATCTAATTGATATCAATCCACCCCCTTTATATCTCTTTTATATCACGATATTAATGACATTAAAGTTGGGAACGCTCCTAATGAAGCGTTAGCCAGTATAGTTGCCGTATGGGTGCGAGGTGTCTTCAACAACATCGCCTAGATTTATATCGGATTACGGTGGGAAATCATTTTTCATTAGCGACCGATCTTACGCAAAAAAAATTAAACATGGGCATATTCGAAGGAGGTGTGTATGGTAAAATCCGATCTGAAAATTTCACTTCTGTCGCAGCACGGCGTCATTCCCCTGTTGAATTGCACGAGCAATGGCGGGCGGGTCGCTCGTCGACATAATCCACCCACGACAAAGCTTTTCGGTTCATCTTACGCATATTATATACATTTAAAATGGAGAGGGTAACCGTGACAAGATAATATACACGATTAAAATCTTTTACCAGAACTCCCTTTATGAATTGCAGCAAGACCTGGTGTTTAGTACAATAGCCAATTGTTGCAATTTTTCTGTGTTTCGCGCGCTAATATTAGGGTTCGCGCATGCGCAATAGCTTCCCGGAGCATTCGTATGATATTAAAATTATACATTTAAAATGGAGAGGGGGTATCTGAGAATGGATAGTTTTGAAGTGGCCTCCCTCCCGCCTCCACACGTAATATTAACGACACAATCATCGTTTTAGTCGACATTGTACATGACCGTACGCAGATCTGTGCGTATAATACATTAACCAGTGTTAGCAAACGTCAATCAGAAATTGCGAGCATATATATAGACTTTCCTTCATCAAACAGAACTATTGCTTGGTTTACAATGACGATCGAGGCAGTGAGACGAACATATGACCTGCAGGCTACTCTCTCTCTCCGGTGCGTCGTCTATATACGCAAAATCGCATTTAAATGACAAGGAACGTCGCTTCACTTACATAGACCGGCTTTAATGCAGATTTAAATGAACCCCTGTCAAGTGGATACCATCCGCTTCCGATCGTCGATATATGGTGGATCTGTGTTTGCTAAGAGCCTAATGTCAACATCTGGTAGGAGAGAAGTATTCATCAATTCATCACCGACCGCCTTCACGAGCTGCTGAGCGCTATACGGAATTATTAAAAACGGATAACGCCACTCTATAGCATAGCCGCTGTCATGGCCCTCTATACTTTGCACTTGCTTTGTTTGTTCTTAACATGATGAATGATTAAGAATGTTCGTGAGCACAGCCTTATCGGCTTCAGAGTACCGCGGTATTAGGTCACTTTATGTTAATGCATGCGGCAATACTGCCAGGATTGTAACATTGCGTCGAGGAAACGTAAAGACTAAAGTTAGAACATGATTTGTTAAGAAACCCACAGCTCCAACAACAATGAGTCTGGACCGGTTGCTTTTCCGTTCGAAAGAGAGAGAGAGAGATAGCCAGAGAGCAGAGAGCAGAGCAGAGCAGAGAGAGAGAGAGACGCGAAGAAAGAGGGATGAGAGAGCGAGAGCAGAGAGAGAGATGCAGCGGAGAAAGAGGAGAAGAGAGATCGAGTAGCGCATGAGGTGATTAATGATAGATTAGGAGAGATGAGACACAGATCGAGAGAGAGAGCGGAGGAGCAGAGCGAGAGAGAGCGAAGAGAGTGAGAGCGCGGGAGAGAGAGAAGAGAGCGGGGAGAGAGGAGAGCAGAAGAGAGAGAGAGACGAGCGGGGCAGAGAGAGGAGAGAGGATGAGAGAGAGAGAGAGAGAGAGAGAGGAGAATAGGAGTAGAGAGATGCTAACTTTGCAGTGCCTTGACTGTGCAGGCTAGCGTAAAACTAATTAATTAAGAGCACCTGAATTAATTGTTGTTTGATTATCGGGAATCCGCAACGAAAGCGACTAATTAATTAAAACCGCCGCTATTCATCGGGTCTTTGGTCAAGCGCCGCATAATTTATTCTTCACACCACTGCCGGAAAAATATCTCACTGACTTATGTCAGTTACGGAATATATTATTTCCGCTAAAGAGTTTAATTGTGATTCTCGTTGCGCATGACCTTAAGCTCAGCCAGAATTGCCTACGATTCCCTTGAGGCGTGGTGCAATATATAAACATTAATATTAAACTCGTAATGCGTTATCCACTACCGCGAAGATTAAATTTGCATCAAATTCGTTTGACAATTAGCTGAAGTTTTATTCTAAATTTATCTAATTCATCTGCGAAGAATGTGCACACGGTTGTAATGCCGAGTATTCTGCGGATTTGGAGGTTATAGTAGACTAGGCACCGATATGTCGCCCATCGAAGAGTTATATTCGGCGGCGCACTCGCCGAAGCTGATCCATGCCACGCTAATTTTGCATCGCCTGATCGTTGTAAACAGCACAGCGCACCATCAATGTCTTTTGAAGAACAATGGGCGATAAGGACACACTTAAGTGGGAAGGCGAGTAAATTACTTCACGCAATCTGACGGGATGCGGCTATGCTAGGTTACAATATACGTTACTACTTGCACCGCGCCTTTTTTTTCACGTCACACACACGGTCACACCACGATTGGCAATAGACCGCCGACGTCACAAGGATGCGAACGTCACGGCTCATAAACCCAGGAACAAACGTTACTAAAACATAATAGAATTAAACGCGAAGACATTTATTTGAGAAGCTTAAAGATAAGCCCCTCCCCACCGCCTCTCGGTTAGAATGCCAGCTGAGTATTATAGACGCAAAACTACGATGTGCTGAGCCGAGACCTACCTGAACGGATGTACGATAAGTAATATTCTATTCTACACGAGCGAGATAGAATCGTTAATCGAGCAGTGGCTCGACAGATAAGCTCATAGCGTCGCTCACTCTCCGCCCCCCCAGGGTAACTGGCGCCGGAACCGTTACCCTGCGGTACAGCGCCGGTTACTCGCGAACGTACCCTGCGTAACTCCGATCTAATATGCCAGACCGGGTGCCTGCCCTACTCACTATCGAGTCTGAGGAGTCGCTACGCCTACTCCACTAACTCCTAACCCTAACCTAACCCTACCATATCAGATAGTTCACCAGGTACGTTCCGGTATACGCGACCGTACTCAGGGTACGTTCCGGCAGTACCCCTGGGGGAGCAGTAGACCCCTATGAGCGACAGATAATCTCTATTGTACCGTTAACGAAGCGCAGCACAGGCCGTCTTAGCGGTGGACAAAGTGTTAATTTTTTCGCCCGAGGCCCAAATGGATAAATAAGCAATCGCTAGCCATGAATTATGCAAATATTAACAATGGCCAATTTTGCAGTACTCGGAATATTGCGATAATTGGCGACAGACGAATAATAACGTAAATCGGATGCAATCTTACAAAAATTGAAAATATTTCTGTTCGCGAACTAATGATTATTGGCGATTTATGATTCAGATAATAATAATCAATAACAATAAATAGAATAATTGTTAATATATTATTTGTATTGTTAGTATGATCAGTAAAATGTTAGAAAATTCAATAGGTACGTGAGTCAACAATAGCAGCCCAACAGCACAGCAGCACCGCAGTAGCAGGTAGCAGTAGGCAGTGAGCCAGTACAGCAGCAGGCAGCACGCACCAGGCAGTCAGTGAGTTAGTAGCAGCAGGTAGCTAACGCAACAGGCAACGAGTAGCAGCAGTGAGTAGCAGCAGCCAGTAGCCGCGAGGCAGGCAGCACCAGCAGTAGCACACCAGGCAGTAGCAGTAGCAGCAGCCAGCAACAGTAGCCCAGCGCCAACAGCAAGCCAGGCAGCTAGCAGCAAGCAGCAGCAGCAGCTAGCAGTACAGTAGCCCAGCCAGCAGCAGCCAGACCAGCAAAGCAGCCAGCAGCAACAGCGCAGCAGCAGTAGCAGTAAAAGTAGCAGCAGCAGTAGCAGTAGCAACAGCAGTAGCAGCAGCAGCAGTAGCAACAGCAGCAGTAGCAGCAGCAGTAGCAGCAACAGCTGTAGTAGCAGCAGCAGCAACTGTAGCAGCAGCAGCAGTAGCAGCAGCAGCAGCAGCAGCAGCAGCAGCAGCAGCAGCAGCAGCAGCAGCAACAGCAGCAGCAGTGAATGACTGACTCAGTATTTTTGTGACGTTAGCTGCAATGAAAAAATAATCGTGTTACTATTACGTGCGCAGTGTTCCCACTGGAATAACTCCGTGCTATATTATGCGAAATATATCTAACCGCGTTGAATAATACAGTGGCTTATTGATTTGCCAAAAAAAGGATTTGAATTACTGCGCGTACAGCGTCCATAGCTGCCGACCTGCAGTTTATACCTACTCACGTATTACGGCGCTCATGTTACTGTATAAGTGTGCATTAGTTTGGCTTAGAGTCGTCCGGAACACGGCGGAGCGTGATATCCGCTCAAAAAACGTCAACATCTATTGTAAGAGTAAATTAATTGACTGTGCGGCTAAAAATGAGTGTCACGCGCTGACTGAGTGTGACACAGCGTACATGGTAGCATTAACTATAGATTGATAGCTATTATTTCTTAGCTAATATTCTTAATATTAGCTTTTATTCTGTACATCACCGATATTCAGTTTCTTTTTAATTACTAAATTAGCAAAAAAACCGAGAATCTAAGCTGAGAGGCAGCGAGAAGGACCAACCCGGAATAGCGATGCAACGAAGCTACGTCGAACGATGCGACAACGTTTTCTAGGTCAATAATAATCATGTTGCCGGAAGCTCAATGATAATAACCATATGTTTCTATGAGCATCGATCACTCACATATAACTCACGTCAACATTCATACATTCCTCTCGCGGTGGTCATCTTAATCGATGTAGCAACATCGCGCAGAAATATCAACGGATAGTCAGTAAGCTTTTTTACTACATTTCATCCGAGTAGACTGTGTACACATGGTGCCATCTAGCGATCAGAAAACGCGGAAAGTTTACCCGAAATAAAACCAACATTATTTACCTATGTAGGAGAAATTAACATGAAATGTAAGCAAAACCTACGTTACCGAATAATGGATACATTATTTTGGCATAAAAGCTTCATGGTTTCCTGACCCGGATAACTAATGCTCGTTAGCAAATGACCTAATCAGTTCTCGCTTGTTTACTGCCCCGCACTTCAACACCGATGATAACAAAATCAATGAGGAACGAGTCAGTAAATCTTCCTGTACGGGTAAATGTACGTCAGAATTTGCGTGAGCACACGTGAATAGGTATAGAATCAATAATCGCATCAGCAGATACTACCGATGAACGCAAGAGTACGCACACGGTACTGACACATCTATATAAGAGAAGAAAAATAATCCGGGTTATGCGGGCAAAAAATATGAGCTTGCGTGATCCGGTCTAACTTGGATAATTTCGCAGTGGTCAGTGGTCAGTGGTAATAGCTCAGTGGTCAAGGCTATCAGTTAACTTCTGCTTGCGTGTGCACTGCGAATTCACCGCGGTGCGAATAAGAACACATTTTCTGTTATCCGCACCGCCGCTGAATAGGAGAGAGAGATGCTAACTTTGCAGTGCTTGACTGTGCAGGCTAGCGTAAAACTAATAATTATGAGCACCTGAATTAATTAGTTGTCTTGATATCGGAATCGCAACGAAAGCGACTCATTAAATAAAACGCCGCTATTCATGTCTTTGTCAACGCGCATAATTATTCTTCCAACTGGAAAAAAATATCTCACTGATTTATGTCAGTTAAATATATTATTTCCGCTAAAAGTTTAATTGTGAATTCTCGTTGCGCATGATTAAGTCAGCCAGAATTGCTACATTCCCTGAGGCGTGTGCAAGTATATAACATTAATATTAAACTCGTAATGCGTTATCCCATATCCCGAAGATTAATTTCATAAATTCGTTTGACAATTAGCTGAATTTATCTAAATTTATCTAAATTCATCTGCGAAGAATGTGCACACGTGTAATGCCGAGTTCTCGGTATTGCGAGGTATAGTATATAGCACCGATATTCGCATCGAAGAGTTTATCGGGCGCGCATGCCTGGAAGCTGATCCATGCACGCTAATTTTGCATCGCTATCGTTAGTAAACACACAGCGCACATCAATTCTTTTTGAAGAAATATGGGCGATAAGGAACACTTAGGTGGGAAGGCGAGTAAAATTACTCAGCAATTGCGGGATGCGGTATGCTAGGTTACAATATACGTTACTACCTGCACCCGCCTTCACGTCACACACACGTCACACACGATATGCAATAACTCGCGACGTCACGATGCAACGTCACGATCAACGAACAATACGTTCTAAACATAATACGAATTAAACGCGAAGCATTTATTTTGAGAAGCTAAAATAAGCCCCCCTCCCCACCGCTCTCGTTAGAATGCCAGCTAGTATTATACCCAAACTACGATGGTGAGCGAGACCTACTGAACGGATGTAGATAAGTTAATATTCTATTCTGACAGCATGTAATCGTTAATGAGGTGGCTGACAGATAAGCTCATAGGGTCTATGTCCCCCAGGGTACTGCCGGAACGTACCCTGGGTACGGGCCGGTATACCGGAACGTACCCTGGTACTATCTAATATGCCGGACCGTGCCTCGCCTACTCCACTATCGAGTCTAGGGAGTCGCCTACGCCTACTCCCTAATCCTAACCCTAACCCTAACCCTAACCATATCAGATAGTTACCAGGGTACGTTCCGGTATACCGGACCGTACTCAGGGTACGTTCCGGCAGTACCCTGGGGGACATAGACCCTATGAGCGACAGATAACTCTATTGTACGTTAACGAAGCAGGCCAGCGTTTAGCGGTGGAATAGATTAATTTTTTTCGCCGAGCCCATGGATAAATAAGCAATCGCTAGGCATAATTATGCAAATATAACAATGCAATTCTGCAGCCGGAAATTTGCGATAATTGCGACAACGAATAATAACGTAATCGGATGAATCTTTACAAAAAATGAAAATTTTCTGTTCGCAATAATGATTATTGGGATTTATTATTCAGATAATAATAATAATAACAATAATAATAATTGTTAATATTATTATTTGTAGTAGTATCAGTAATAGTTTAAAATTAATAGTAGTGGTAACAATAGCAGCAACAGCAGCAGCAGCACCAGCAGTAGCAGTAGCAGTAGCAGTAGCAGTAGCAGCAGCAGCAGCAGCAGCAGCAGTAGCAGCAGCAGCAGCAGTAGCAGTAGCAGTAGCAGTAGCAGTAGCAGCAGCAGCAGCACCACCAGCAGCAGTAGTAGTAGCAGCAGTAGCAGCAACAGCAACAGTAGCAGCAGTAGTAGCAGCAGCAGTAGCCGCAGCAGCAGCACCAGCAGTAGCAGTAGCAGTAGCAGTAGCAGTAGCAGCAGCAGCAGCACCACCAGCAGCAGTAGTAGTAGCAGCAGTAGCAGCAACAGCAACAGTAGCAGCAGTAGTAGCAGCAGCAGTAGCCGCAGCAGCAGCACCAGCAGTAGCACCAGCAGTAGCAGTAGCAGCAGCAGCAACAGTAGCAGCAGCAACAGCAGCAGCAGTAGCAGCAGCAGCAGCAGCAGCAGCAGTAGCAGTAGCAGCAGCAGCAGCAGCAGCATAAGCAGCAGCAGCAACAGCAGCAGCAGCAACAGTAGCAGCAGCAGTAGCAGTAAA
>NW_014577514.1:226621-229060 GCF_000485595.1 Priapulus caudatus
GTTCTAAGAATTGGAGATTATAAAACAGTAACAAAAATCGCTCAGTCATGCTCCAGATTAGCTCAATCAAAAAGATTAGAATTTAATATGAACAAAACAAATACAATGGTTATAAAATTCACAAACAAAGAAAGGATAGAGAAGGAGATATTAATAGGCAACCAAGTAATAAAAAAATGCACCAAATATTTATACACAGGGGATTTAATTAATGATATAGGAGGTTATAACGATACGATAAGAGTCCGAACTGAAAAATGTAGGTTCATGATGAGGGAAATATTATCATGGGCAGAAGAGCAAAATTATGGAAATTCTACTAAAGAAGCAAGAGTGAAATTATACGAATGCACAGTTTGACCTTCCTTCCTAAATAACAGTGAAACATGGACTAACTTAACTAAGAAATAATAATAATAAATAAGGAAGAAATAAAATGTTGGAGGATTTTCAAAATGAGTGCCTGCGCAAAATAATCATCACGCAGAAAACGCAGAAAAATCTACGGAAAGGCATTGAAAGAGGATGAAAACTCTAAAGAAATTAAAAGTGAAATCAGTAAAAATAACATATAGTTTCTATACGTAAATCGTGGTAAATACATTAAAAACGCATTATTTTATTAAATCAGAGATGTAGCCCATCCAAGAGATGGCGCTGTTGCATTTAAACATTGCATGGCTCCGAATATTCCAACCCATCCAACCTCTGTCGTGCAGTGTAAAGTGTGTTTTGCTGAAATGTTCAATGAATGACGCACTCGTTCACTTCCGACAGCGAGCGGAAATGCCGAAAATTTTCCTCTTCGATGTGAAATGCATCGGCCGGGCATTTCATTATTTACGAAAAGTAAAAAGGCTGTAGTTACAGTAGGTACAGGAACTGGTCACGTCGGTGACGCCCTATTCATGTCCACCAACGAAGAAGGCGGGGCTTATTCTGATTACGGAGATGCGAAAATGCAACAGAAGGATTTAGCGCAGTGCGCTAAACAGCGTGTTATTTTCGTATTTGTGGCCAACTCTATCGTTCTAACATAGCAAAATGCCCTAGTTTCTGAGATCGGCGATTTGGTGCTGCAATGGGTCCCTACCTATAAAATTATAATAGAGAGATGCGGCGTAGGCTGTGATTGGAAGACACAAAGTGTCAATCCTCGGCGCGCCTCGGCATCATGGCCGCATCACGTCGAGGCGTACACATACAGAAAATAGCTTCACATTACACTCAAGGTGTATTCATTAGAATGTTTATAGACGGTTATATATTCGTCGTATACGCTGTTGCTGGGTAATGAAGAAGAGGTTGGGTGGCCGAATTATTGGACGTAGTTGGAATAGTAGGGTAATAACTGCATGTAAGTTAGTAACATATCAAACATTGACGTCCTTGTAGGGTTACAATCTCGCGCATTGAAACTCGTATCGCGTTAGATTTGTTTGCGAATTTGTTAGAAAAGCAATTACGCTCTTTCTGGCTTTGTTGTTCTTTTGTATTTACACGTGTCACAGGGAATGTTTGCGCAGGAAATATCGTCCTTTACGGGTTAGACTACGGGCAATGCTGACACAATAAAGGGTGAAACGCATTATAGAATCTCTCCGAATTCTATTCGGATTCTTACTTCATTTCAATGACAGCAGATCTTTCTATCCTTCCACCATGTAATCTGCTGGATACAAAAATGCATATGAGCAAAGCAAATATGCAAATATGCTGATACCCTCGAAATGACGATTATGACGATACCGTCAAAGAGGCATACTATTTGGTTAGTTCCTTCTTTCCATGACGATGGCGCCATGAGTTTACACGACGTGCATCATTCGGGTCTGATTGGAATGCAAGGTCCGCTGCTAGGCTGTGTAGCATAGTGTGGATGTGTTTTTGCTTGGAGGAAACACGCGGCTGGGGAAAACCATGATGAATGATCTGGTCATGCCGCGTAGACAGCTGCCCTCTCCGCGCTAGCATACAAACCCAATACTGATTACTAATTACTGAACTGCCAGGTTCCATACCCAGCCCCCAGCGAGCGTAACCACTAATTAACTACATTGTGATTGCTAGTAAATTGTGTACGCATTTACATTGCAAAACGGATGACTATTGCGCGGCATATGTGTTGCTGTGTGTGATAGAGAGGAGGTATTGTAACATGAAGCTGTGCACAGGCCAAACGTAACCGAATCGATTACGCACACACGAGCATGAACACGTTGATATACCTTCATTTGTACAGGCATCCACACACGCGCGCGCACGCATGCACACACACACACACGCGCGAGCACACACACACACACACACACACACTTACCGGCGAGGCTTGCCCGTCAGTATCGGCCACGATCCTGGCTTCTCCTTTAGAAGCTTCTGTCGTCTGTGCGCCGACACTGTGGACGTACCGAGAGGCATGGACGTACACATGTGCGCTCT
>NW_014577514.1:229175-230923 GCF_000485595.1 Priapulus caudatus
CACACACACACACACACACACACACACACACACACACACACACACACACACACACACTTACCGGCGAGGCTTGCCCGTCAGTATCGGCCACGATCCTGGCTTCTCCTTTAGAAGCTTCTGTCGTCTGTGCGCCGACACTGTGGACGTACCGAGAGGCATGGACGTACACATGTGCGCTCTGTTACGCCGCAGATAGATCGGCTCCGATCCCTGAGCTACGTGCGTGCTGTTATCCCATAGATGCTGCGGCCGTGGCGACGATAACGGTGACGGTGACGGTGACGATGACGATGGAGCAACGTCGCTGCGTTGGTTGTCACAGTCGCTCATCGTGCCGTCGCGTTGCTGTTTTTCAACAGGAGCGTGTACCCAAGTGCGTGTACACGGGAGCGTGTACCCGAGTGCGTGTACACGGGAGCGTGTACCCGAGTGCGTGTACACGGGAGCGTGTACCCGAGTGCGTGTACACGGGAGCGTGTACACGGGAGCGCGTAAAACTACTTCTTCCTCCCGCTAAAACAGTTATCACCACTCCGTTAAAATAAAGCGACTGCAGTGTGCCATCACCTCTTATCGGCTCCTGTATACGGACGCGCTGCGGTCGCTCAGGGTCTAATTCAGTCGCGTTGAGTTGCTTCTTTACCTGAATTTACCTGCAATGTTTCCGCGGCAAACAAGCACCCTGCGATCGACGTCGTCTGCTGTGAATCAGCGTCCTCCGTAACACTATGTGGCGCTGACCTAGTTTCCGGCTTTCTCGCAGAAGCCCTCCGCTAGCTGCGTGCGATTGTAGCGAAGCATCAATTGGTGTTTACATAGACGAGCAGTTCTATCATAATAAGTCTGTCTGTGGTTGGCTCGCGAGCTCACAGAGCGCTGTGCTTTCCAACTGTTCTTCTCAACTGTGCTTTCCAGCTGTTCTTCTCAACTGTGCTTCTTACCTGTGCTTCTGAACTCTACTTCTCAGCTGTGCTTTCCAGCTGTGATTTTCAACCGTACTTCTCAGCTGCGTGCGCGCTGGCTTATCAACCTGAAGCTACTGAGATATACGCCTCCGCAAATACGAACACGACATGCGTATACATGGACGAGCAGTGAGCGGGAGAGTCAGTTGTCGCCGGATCCCTCGGGAGGTTTACAGAGCGCTGTGCTTCTGATCTGGGCTTTGAATCTGTGCTTGCAAGCTGCGCGCTGATCGAAGTGAGGTGTATATACGTGTCTGCGCTCTTACACGCCGATTTACGCATTGCATGTCAACGCAACCGCAGTCGTCGGCAAACGAACCGCGACGTGCAAACACAAACATTCGATGAAGCGTTTGGTGCTAGCGACGTCTCGTCGAAATAACGTTACGCACTCAGGGGTGCGTGAAAACTAGTCATTAAATGCCAACCTTACCTGTCGCGTGGAAACGTGTCACTAAATATCAACCTTCCCTGTCGCGTGGAAACGTGTCACTAAATATCAACCTTCCCTGTCGCGTGGAAACGTGTCACTAAATGCCAACTTTCCCTGTCGCGTGGAAACGTGTCACTAAATATCAACCTTGCCTGTCGCGTGGAAACGTGTCACTAAATATCAACCTTACCTGTCGCGTTGAAACGTGTCACTAAATATCAACCTTGCCTGTCGCGTGGAAACGTGTCACTAAATGCCAACCTTTCCTGTCGCGTGGAAACGTGTCACTAAATATCAACTTTGCCTGTCGCTTGGAAACGTGTCACTAAATGCCAACCATCCCTGTCGCG
>NW_014577514.1:230948-233209 GCF_000485595.1 Priapulus caudatus
CCTGTCGCGTGGAAACGTGTCACTAAATATCAACTTTGCCTGTCGTTGGAAACGTGTCACTAAAATATCAACGCTTTCTCTGTCCGGCGTGAAAACGTGTCACAATGCCAACTTTCCTTGTCGCGTGATACGTGTCACTAAATATCAACTTTGCCTGTCGTTTGGAAACGTTTCAGCTAAATATCAACCTTTCCTGTCGGCGTGGGAAACGTGTCCCTAAATATCACCTTACTTGTCGCGTTGAAACGTGTCACTAATATCACCTTGCCTGTCGGCGTGAACGATGTCATCTAAATTATCACCTTGCTGTCGCGTGAAACGTGTCATAATATGCCAACTTTCCCTGTCGCGGTGGAAACGTGTCACTAAATATCAACCTTACCTTCGCGTTGAAACGTGTCACTAAATATCAACTCTTGCCTGTCGCGTGAAAAAGCGTGTCCAACTAAATATCAACACTTACGCTGTCGCGTTGAAACGTGTCCCCACTGAAATATCAACCTTACGTGTCGCGTTGAAACGTGTCACTAAATACTCAACCTTGCTGTCGGCGTGGCAAACGTGTCACTAAATACACCTTTGGGCTGTCGCGTGAAAACGTGTCACTAATTGCCAACTTTCCCTGCGCGTGGATAAACGTGTCACTAAAGTATCAAACCTGCCTGTCGCGTGGAAAACGTGTCACTAAAA
Source organism: Priapulus caudatus (assembly GCF_000485595.1). Lineage (NCBI taxonomy): Eukaryota > Metazoa > Priapulida > Priapulimorpha > Priapulimorphida > Priapulidae > Priapulus > Priapulus caudatus. Next base: position 231,639 of record NW_014577514.1, read on the forward strand.
TAATCAACCTTGCGCTGTCGCGTAAAAACCGTGTCACTAAAATATCACCCTTGCCTGTCGCGTGAAACGTGTCACTAACGATATCAACTTGCCTGTCGGCGTTGAAACGTGTTCACTAATGCCAACCTTTCCCCTGTCGCGTGGAAACGTGTCACTAAATATCAACTTTGCCTGTCGCTTGGAAACGTGTCACTAAATGCCAACCATCCCTGTCGCGTGGGAGCGCGTCACTACATGTCAACCTTTCCTGTCGCGTGGAAACGTGTCGCGCTATGTCAACCTTGTAAGTCGCATGGCGAAACAAATCCTCAAAGCACGCAGGGATGCTTGCGGTGAGCGCACGGCAGTTGATAGTTTTCACTTGCTGCGATTTATAGCTTGCTGCGAGAGAGAGAGAGAGAGAGAGAGAGAGAAAGAGAGAGAGAGAGAGAGAAGGTGGGAGACTAAAGAAAGGCGGCAGGAAAGATATCTTAGCGGGTGGGAGAAAAAGAAGGACGCTGAGCGAGCGACAGAAGAGAGAGGGAAAAGAGGGGAGTGGATGAAATACGAGTTTTGCACCCTACAGGCTAGGGCGCTCTCCTAATTTTAAACACTGGTCTACTGGTAAGAATTTATTACAGAAATCTATGCACAGATACCACCTAACGATTTAAATGCATATTCATCACAAAATATGACTCCTCTGGTGAGAAAATACGCATGCGCAAACACACTAACGTAGCCAGATTGTGTACTGACTGGTATATGCATCGAGTACCTTATAGGCAAGGGCCTCTTTCTATTTTTCTTAAGACAGGTCTACAGATAAAATTTTATCTTATAAATCTATGCTAGAATACCTCCTCTCTAATTTAAATGCATAATTTTTGCAAAATATAATTCCTCAAGGTAATATTGCGCATGCGCAAGCACCGTTTCAGGTGGGCAGCACAGACTAAAGACATTGCATAATTTAAAGCTTGCTGTGAGAGAGAGAGAGAGAGGGGGTGGCAGACTAAGGAAAGGCGGTGGGGAAGATATCTTAAGAGGTGGGAAAAAAAGAAGGACGCTGAGGGAGCGACAGAAGAGCGAGGCAAAGGAGGGGGTGGATAAAATAGATATTTTGCACCCTACAGGCTAGGGCGCTCTCCTAATTATAAACACTGGTCTACTGATAAGAATTTATTACAGAAATCTATGCACAGATACCCCCTAACCATTTTAAATGCGTATTCATCACAAAATATGACTCATCTGGTGAGAAAATACGCATGCGCGAACACACTAACGTAGCCAGATTGTGTACTGACTGGTATATGCATCGGGCACCTTATATGCAATGTCCTCTTTCTATTTCTTAAGACAAGTCTACAGATAAAATTTTATTATATAAATCTATGCTAGAATACCTCCTCTCTAATTTGAATGCATAATTTTCGCAAAATGCAATTCCTCAAGGTAATATTGCGCATGCGCAAGCACCGTTTCAGGTGGGCAGCACAAACTAACGACACTGCCTAATTTATAGCTTGCTGAGAGAGAGAGAGAGAGAGAGAGAGAGAGAGAGAGAGAGAGAGAGAGAGAGAGAGAGA
>NW_014577514.1:233219-236007 GCF_000485595.1 Priapulus caudatus
AGAGAGAGAGAGAGAGAGAGAGAGAGAGAGAGATAGAGAGAGCGAGAGAGAGAGAGAAGGATGTGAGACTAAAGAAAGGCGGCAGGGAAGATATCTTAGCGGGTGGGAGAAAAGAAGAACGCCGAGCGAGCGACAGAAGAGAGAGGGAAAGGAGGGGAGTGGATGAAATAAGAGTTTTCGCACCTTACAGGCTAGGGCGCTCTCCTAATTATAAAAACAGGTCTACTGATAAGAATTTATTACAGAAATCTATGCACAGATACCCCCTAACCATTTTAAATGCATATTCATCACAAAATATGACTCCTCTGGTGAGAAAATACGCATGCGCGAACACACTAACGTTGCCAGATTGTGTACTGACTGGTATATGCATCGGGTACCTTATATGCAAGGTCCTCTTCCTATTTCTTAAGACAGGTCTACAGATAGAATTTTATCTTAGAAATCTATGCTGGAATACCTCCTCTCTAATTTAAATGCATAATTTTCGCAAAATATATTTCCTCAAGGTAATAGTGCGCATGCGCGAGCACCGTTTCAGGTGGGCAGCACGGACTAAAGACACTGCAAAATTTATAGCTTGCTGCGAAAGAGACAGGGGGTGGGATACTGAGGAAAGGCGGCAGGGAAGATATCTTAGGGGGTGGGAAAAAAAAGAAAGACGCTGAACGAGCGACAAAAGATGGAGCGAACAGAAGCGAGTAGATAAAATAGATATTTTTCACCCTACAGGCTAGGGCGCTCTCCTAATTATAAACACAGGTCTACTGATAAGAATTTATTACAGAGATCAATGCACAGATACCCCCTTGCCATTTTGAATGCATATTCATCACAAAATATGACTTGTCTGGTGAGAAAATACGCATGCGCGAACACACTAACGTAGCCAGATTGTGTACTGACTGGTATGTGCATCGGGTACCTTATAGGCAAGGGCCTCTTCCTATTTCTTAAGACAGGTCTACAGATAAAAATCTTTCTTATAAATCTATGCTAGAATACCTCCTCCCTAATTTAAATGCATAATTTTTGCAAAATATAATTCCTCAAGGTAATATTGCGCATGCGCAAGCACCGTTTCAGGTGGGCAGCACAGACTACCAACACTGCATAATTTATAGCTTGCTGCGTAAGAGAGAGGGGGTGGGAGACTAAGGAAAGGCGGCAGGGAAGACATCTTAGGGAGTGGGAGAAAAAGAAAGACGGTGAACGAGCGACAGAAGAAGGACGGAAAAGAGGCGAGTGGATAAAATAGGTATTTTGCACCCTACAGGCTAGGGCGCTCTCCTAATTATAAACACAGGTCTACTGATAAGAATTTATTACAGAAATCTATGCACAGATACCCCCTAACCATTTTAAATGCATATTCATCCCAAAATATGACTCCTCTGGTAAGAAAATACGCATGCGCGAACACACTAACGTAGCCGGATTGTGTACTGACTGGTATATGCAGCGATTACCTTATATGAAAGGTCCTCTTCCTATTTCTTAAGACAGGTCTACAGATATAATTTTAGCTTATAAATCTATGCTGGAATACCTCCTCTCTAATTTAAATGCATAATTTTCGCAAAATGTAATTCCTCAAGGTAATATTGCGCATGCGCAAGCACCGTTTCAGGTGGGCAGCACAAACTAACGACACTGCCTAATTTATAGCTTGCTGAGAGAGAGAGAGAGAGAGAGAGAGAGAGAGAGAGAGAGAGCGAGAGAGAGAGAGAAGGATGTGAGACTAAAGAAAGGCGACAGGGAAGATATCTTAGGGGGTGGGAGAAAAAGAAAGACGCTGAACGAGCGACAGAAGAAGGAGGGGAAAAAAGGGAGTGGATAAACTAGGAGTTTTACACCCTACAGGCTAAATTCTTCATGGGAGATGATTTTTCATGGCAGATAATGCGCGTTCGGAGCACCTTATGCAATTATCTTGTTTGTGTGTGGTGGTATGTGTGCGTGTGTATGTATGTGCGTGTGTATGTATGTATGTATGTATGTATGTATGTATGTATGTATGTATGTATGTATGTATGTATGTATGTATGTATGTATGTATGTATGTATGTATGTATGTATGTATGTATGTATGTATGTAAATAAATTTCCCATTTTCTTTTTCCCTTAAAAGCGCGTAGCTGGGGCTAATCCTGGCCTCGTTAAAAAAAAAAATTTACAAAACAGCGTCTAAATTGATTTTAAAGCACTATTTTACATTTAACTCAAATATTTTTTTTTAGATTACCCTTGTTACTTGCTCGAGGACCCCCCCTCCCCCAATCCAAATTCCTGGCTACGCCATTGCGGACCGTACCTCGCCTACTCCACTAACGAGTCTAGGGAGTCGCCTACGCCTACTCCCTAACCCTAACCCTAACCCTAACTCTAACCCTAACCCTAACCCTAACCCTAACCATATCAGATAGTTACCAGGGTACGTTCCGGTATACCGGACCTTACCCAGGGTATGTTCCGGCATTACCCTGGGGGACATAGACCCTATGAGCAGTAGGCAGCATACGTGACAATGCGTGCAACATTGTTATTAGAAGTACGAGTGTTCTACGTTTGACGGATTTTGCACAAGGGAGACATTACTCCCTGCACCGGCCATATTGAATAATGACGAAATCTCGGGTCCTACTAAACAGCGAAATGTGCTACTAAACAGCAAAATGTGCAGGAATGTGCGCGGAATGTGTGCGCAATGTATAAAAATGTGTAAAAAATGTTATACTAAACAGCGAAATGTGCTACTAAACAACGGAATGTGCTACTAAACAAC
>NW_014577515.1:0-27434 GCF_000485595.1 Priapulus caudatus
ACCACAGAGTCACCGCAGTAGACGTTAGATGAGCGCTGTCGCTCTGCGGCACTTGTTCTCGTTAAGTATGAAAGCGAATGGACTGCCGTACCTCCAGCCTCGAGACATTAAGATACGGCTGCCGTACCCGTAGCCACAGCCAATTAAAAAAGCACTTTGGGTAACTGTTCATTGATATGTATGGTTTTGAAGTGAGACGTTCACTGGTACACACTGAACTGTCTATATGTACATAAATGAGAAAATATTTTGAACTCAAAAGGGCAGTGCTTAAGAACTTCCACTTACCATAGCCTAGAGGCAAAGCGATGCTTGCCCAAGACTGTCTGCAGCAGAAATATGTAGTTTAGTGCAGGATGCCTATATTTATATCATAATGCAAATATGTTCTTCTAGGAACAAAGAATGCCTCTGGCACCTCTGGGAATAAAATGTAAACAGCGACAGTACTGTCACGATGGCGGTCTCTTTGTTATCATATTACTCGAGTAATAGTATTTTGTGCACTGCTTGTAAACTATCAGTGTCACAATAGTGCTGAAGTCAGAGTTAGTGTACTTTCCATATTTTATACACAAAACTACATTGCTTTTTAAAAGAAAATAGGCATTCACAATCTAGTCACTGTAATCAGATGGGTAATAGATGTGGCCCAACTGCCCAATCAGCGTTGCTCGCACTCAGCATATTGGTATTGCACATAACTCGAGATTGTAGGTTTCAGGTATAACTCATGTCTTCACACGACCTAGCCCACTGCAATGCAGTGCAAGCAGGTGCACACATAAAAGTGTGTGCTTGTGTATTCACTTTGTGATTTTTATTAAAGGTTCTTACATTAAAAATTGTTCTTGTGTGTCAGGCTTGAATGTGAGAATGTTAATCTTACTTCGATGTTTTTTCCTCAAAGAAATGTTAGACACACCCGCTGCTAGCATTACCATTCATTAAGATCCATCAGACGTTACCACTGGAATTGGACATAAAAAGAGTTGTGACTCACTGTGAAAGAGCATCGCTGATAAAACATGGCAAGGTAGTAAGACTGCTTCATTTCGTCTTCTGGTAACTGTCAGCTCAACCTTGTTGTCTTAGAAAACCTGTCTGTCTTTACATACATTGTTTATTTTCATATATATAGTAATGCATATATAGATGCCTAATTTAGTCATATGTTTGAAGGTGGAGTGTCTTCTTTCACATTTGAGCAGTGGTAGATGGTGCCGCGTATTGGTTATAGGTGTGTTCCTGGTCGGTTATTAGTAACGGGTCTATTACTATATTAGCACTGCACATGTATTTTTTCTGCTCTGAGTTGGGCTCATAGGGTCTATGTCCCCCAGGGTACTGCCGGAACGTACCCTGGGTACGGTCTGGTATACCGGAACGTACCCTGGTCACTATTTGATATGGTTAGGCCTTAGGGTTAGGATTAGGGTTAGGGTTAGCTCCCGGTTAGGGTTAGGGAGTAGGCGTAGGCGACTCCCTAGACTCGTTAGTGGAGTAGGCGAGGTACGGTCCGGCATATTAGATAGTACCAGCGTATGTTCCGGCAGTACCCCGGGGGACATAGACCCTCTCAGCCTGAGTGGGCACAGAGAATATCGCACTGTGACCTGATTGGTCAAAATTGTTTTAGATTAGGTCAAAACATTCTAGTGCCAACTGTTTTGAGGACTGTAAACTCAAAGAAGCAAACTTTAATAGAGTTTACACAAAATTTATATTTTTATCTTTAGTAAATATATACCATGGGAAAATCATATTTGCTGTAAGACGTATATGTGGACATGATGTATATATTCTATTCTTTTAGATTTAGCAGTGATGTTGAAACCATTATTAAAGCTCTCAACCTTCAACGGCATCCTATTGAAAATGGCTATTGGCGATTGGTGTTTGATTCTCCCTGTAATAATTATAGTTCAACACACCAAGGCGAGGAGAGAGAAACGTTCTCATGTATGTGAAGCTATATCAAATGTTGTTTAGTACAATGTATGGATAATTAAACATGTTTTATACATACATACATATATATATATGTGTGTATATGTGTATATATATATATCATATATGTGTGCGTGTGTGTGCGTGTGTGTGCGTGTGTTTGTGTGTGTGTGTGTGTGTGCGTGTGTGCGTGCTTGCGTGCGTGCGTGTGTGCGTGCGTGCGTGCGTGCGTGTGTGCATGTATGTATAACTATTTAGTTTATGCAGCACCTGTTATGATTAATGGACGTTGACAGGCTTTTCATTTTACTAAGACCCAGAACTCGCATAACTATATGTTTGAGATGTATGGTATCTTAATGTAACTTTATGGTGGCACTGATGCATCAGTTATTTTTGAAAGAAAACGTGTCTACACAGTTTCTTAATGTCAGGGTACTCATATGCATATAACTGTTTCTATATTTGTTAGGGTTGTCATGTGTGAGATCAGTTTTTCAGAATGCACATGCTTAAAAAAAGTACATTTTTTTGTTATACAGACATTTATTATCTCTTGGAAACAACTGACTGGAGTCCCTGGCATAGGATGAAAGGTACACAGGAATTTTGGACACATCATAAAGGGGGAACATTACAGGTCATTAATGCTCATCTAGGGTCTATGTCCCCCAGGGTACTGCCGGAACGTACCCTGGGTACGGTCCGGTATACCGGAACGTACCCTGGTAACTATCTGATATGGTTAGGGTTAGGGTTAGGGTTAGGGAGGAGGCGTAGGCGACTCCCTAGACTCGTTAGTGGAGTAGGCGAGGTATGGTCCGGCATATTAGATAGTACCAGGGTACGTTCCGAACTTCCGGTATTATACCGGACCGTACCCAGGGTACGTTCCGGCAGTACCCTGGGGGACATAGACCCTCTCAGCGTCATTAATCCATATGTTATGCGACACTATTGTAAATATAGGTCTGCAATCCCATATCCAACTTCTTTGGAATCCAGAATTTTGTAATTTCAGAAACAAAATATGCCATATATTATGGTAGCACCATAGCTGGGCGTGTGGCAGCACCCAGAAAGTTAACACTTTACTAGCTACACGGAGACTATTCACACTGACTGGAATAAATATAGACTATAAATACTCTAGCACACTGTTGGCGTTGTGGTGCTTGGTAGTGTTGTTACTGGTTCAGTGCTGTTATGTCTTGTGTTGCCGATATTGTCTTGGCTGGTAAGGCACATTACTACAACACCATGTATTTGTGCTGACATACATAAGCAAGTAATCTTTATTCAACAGTGTCACTATAGCACAATTTAGTCTACTAGATACAGTACATTAGAGGTGCCACTAGGTTCATGCCGTGCACACGAGTCACGTTCCACCAAAAAACATCTGGTTTTCCGAGCATTTAAAACTTCAGAATTGTGAACAATCTATTCTGAACCTGTAATTGTGTGGCATACATCTTCTTTTAATTGACATAGGTTGGGTTGTTATTTAGCATTTGGTCACGGTCAACTAACTAATCACATAGTATGAAATTTGTGTTTTGATCCACCACTTGGATAATGGAGTGGAAGCTGCCCGTCGATACGACGATGGCTGTCTGTGTTACATCTAACACTTTCCACATTTCCCGTTAATTTACATTTAACACACTTCCACTACTTAGTTCACTACAAAATGGGATGCGACAAAAAATAAGACAAACAAGCGTAAGAGAAGAATATAAATCTTTATATCATGGTCATCATAATATGTTGTCATATGATGTTTATAATTTTACAGATTCACATGATTCTGCCAGATGGCACCTATCATCTGCAGCAACTTGGTGATCCGTTTGTTGATGCTGAGTCATCATTAGACTGCGTCATTCCGCCTGACACATGGTTCGCACTTGATATGAAGGACAAGGCATCCTACACATTGGCAATAAGTTGCTGCGTGCCTGGTATGTGTACAATGGGCTACAGTTCATAGAGTTACCCACTTTGAGTTTGAAGGTTATAGAATCTACAAATCTTTGTGATAGGTAAAACCATGGTTGGCAAGGCTTATGTCTTGTTGAAAAAAATTGGTTGTGTTTCTTCACTGCTGTACGTGATTTGTTGGGTACGTTACATATCCCAATGCCTCAATAACCATATAACGTCAATATGACACACACTGAATGTTTCTTAAAGTAGCACGAGAGCTCATATTAACTGGGTTGGTGTTTGGGCGTATTGTGATCAGATTTAATTGTCAATATTAAACATGTTTATTACACGATAAATCATTAATACAACACCGACACGCTAGTTAGGACAACCAGTGTATATCCCGCTAAATTGTTCGTTACCTTAACGAAGACAACAGCTTGACAGAGACAACAGGTCGGTTGCAAAAAATATTTCGTCAGGATAAATCTCAATAAAAATTTCTAGTAGCCTGGTGTTTATGGATAATTGTAATTTTTGTTAGGTGTACACTCATCATTGCAGCAGTAGAAAAAACTTAAAACCACTGTTGTTTCAGTATTATCATATTCATGAACACCTATTTCATATATTGCATAAATCTTTAATTTTTCAAGGTTTTGACCAACGTGATATGGAAATGTTGACAAGGAAAGAAATGGTCAAGATATTTCCTCAACACCAGATAATCATTGAAAAGTTTACGAATGCGTAAAAGTTCCTACATCAAAGGAAGGTGCCTTTAAAATTCTTGTATCATAAATTAACATAACATACTTTTTAGTGCTAAATAATGGTATAAGCATAAGATATGAATAATGTGAAAAGGTTTAATTTTTTACAGCTAAATTGTCTCTAACATGTCTATATGAAGTTCTACTAAAATTACATTTCGTATATATATATATAGAAAATAAATATAGAAAAATAGAATGAGGTGTCAAATTTTAATTAGCGAGTTTTCGAGAGTAATTCTGTTCATCAGGTTATACAAAAACAACCAGGTTGTTTTTAACAAATAGTTTGTTTTTGTATAGCCTGATGAAGAGACATTTAAATTTGACACCTTATTCTATATTTCTACATTTATTTTCTATATTTTACGTGTTTCAAAATAATGGCAAAATTTGGGATGGCTCAAGTTTCTCATTTGCTCAATTTAAAAGAAAAAAATTCAGAACACAGTGTTAAAATGTGGTTTTGTTGTTTTTTCATCGTAAGGCCCACTGCAATAGTAATTTTGCATAGTATAATTTGCTTTTATATAGTATCATGATGAAGTTGGAAATTTTTTTTTTTTTAAATGTCACGTATAGTGTATTGCATTTACTCATAGCTACATGATCAATAAATAGTGGGTTTCTGATGGATAGCTTGATAATTTTGTGCCTGTGTTGTGAATATATGAACCAGACACGTATTCATTTGAAACAGGAAACCGTTTGATATATAAGCTATATTCGTACAGTAATTATAAGTAATTGTTTGTTTTGTAAGCAATGTGCAACTGTGATCACAGGCCATATCTTTTCTTGAGCTTTGTTTCCATCTGATGTGCCAGCAAGTTCACAATCTCAAACTGAAGCTGCTGCAAACTGAAACGTAAACGTGGTTAGTCTAGCAGCATAATGATTGTACACACGCCTGCGAGATAGTAAGAATCAAAGTCACAAACAAACTGCATGTTTTGAAGCTGCCGAAAAAATGTAGGTTATATATGGTGTATAGGAGTGAGTGGAGTCAAGCTCAGAGAATTGCTGCTACCCTTCAGAGTCTTGCATTGTATTTGGACTAATCTGACAATTTATCGGCATTATCAGAATTCGGCACCTGTGTAGTTCACGTTACAATATGGTCACGTTGATAGGTAATGATATTGTAAAAACGTTAACATTCTAACAACGACATATAAAAGTAAGTAGGAGTAATCTTGCGCATGCACCCATAGGACGTGAGATGTGGAACCCAGTATCTATGCATGAAAGAGATGTGTGAGGCAAGCTAGGTAAACGTACGTGCGTGAGATGTGAAATTCGAGGCCGTGAATGAGACTTTGCCAGCAGTGCACATGTATAAGTAGGGTTTTAAAATGCTGAAGGCAGGCGTACATGAGAGAGATGCGATGGCAGGTGTGCAAGAGTCATTGAAACGTATGGACCGGGCGCGTGGGGGGGGGAGGGGGCAGGTACGTACCGATACATAGTGTTATCTATGTGGTCGAGGGTCCGTGACAGCGTTTCCATCCACGTCAGGTTCGTGCACATATCCACCATCATTATGTAGTCGTCATGGCGCAGCGTGTTTTGAAAGTCTTCCACCATGTCGTTGAAGTTCTTATAGTTGGAAGATGCCTGTAAAATAGGTGGACTTTTGCAGGCAAGAGCGAGAATGCCGTGCATTTGACTATTCACTGGCAGTCTAAACATGATTTTACCCTGAAGTGAGAGTAACTATGTGAGTTGCTATGCTTATCTAACCTGTTTCTGCATCATCTGCTGGACATCTTGGTGCTGTCGCTGGATCATGTACATCTTTTTGTGCTTCACGATGGCTTCACGCTCTATCCGCAATTCATTCTGCCAGCAAGAAAATGAAAGTAACCTGTCATGTTGCCACACCTAGGCCTACAGGGAGAGATAAGCTTCGACCCCCTAGTTTTTCTATAGGAAGAAGTAAAAGTGCAACTATACAGTACTGCGTATTGTAGTAAGGCATGCTATGATTAGTGAAAATGAAATCGAATTAGCTCAAACGTTAGCGGGGTTAAAAGCTTTTGGCATAATGTGATTCAAAGCATGTCTTTATAATGACTTTAGGGGACGTGATTCTTCAGGTTGAACGAACACAACGAAACGCTCAAAAGCAAATGTAATGTCGTGAGAGTGTCTCGGGATTTTTGAGCTGTAGTAGCGCATATCTTGTATATCACGGTCAATAGGCATAAGAATATAGGTAGCATAACATATCCTCTACTGGATCAGGCTGGCACCTCGTAGCTTTCTGTTGCCTCGCTTATGTTCATGATGATAACGCCAATGAAGACGTTGGTGAAGATGAAGTGGCCAAGAAAGATAAACAAAACTGTATAGTAGCGGCTGCCTGTTTGATTCTTCGAATCCAGTGCATTCTGCAAATCTGTCCATCCATCGACCTATCAGATAACATAAACAATAGACAGTGAACGAGGATGTCGATTTCAATTAAATATGAAATAAATACGTGTTTGATACGTATACAATTCATACGTATATGAAATAAATGCCGAGATGTCAGACAAAATGGAATACTTGAAATTCCTTTAAAAGCTAAATGAAATGATCCACCATTAGGGCATCTTTCTTCTTCCTCTCCTCCTCTCCCCCCCTCTCTCTCTTAGACAGAGTTGGTTCTTGTAGTTGTAGTATACATATATATATATCAGGGGTTAATATTAACCCCTGATTTATATGTATATATATAGAAGTAAAGTCACACAGACACGAACACCCATGCAGATAAAAACAAAGTCAAAGTATAGAATAAGGGTGTTAAAATTTTAATTCACAAGCTTTCGAAATTACATCTCTTCATCAGGTCAGCAGACATTGGAATAGAATCGTAATACAACTACAATGCGTTATAGATTATAGATATAATCGAAAAGGAATGATTCAAACAATTCGCACGTTGCCATGAACACGGATGACGAAAGAACAAACACATATACACACGTACAAACACAAACACACACATATACACACGCACACACACACACACGCACACACACACACACACACACACACACACACACACACACACACACACACACACACGCACACACAACGATGCAGTAGGCTACTTGCAATTTTATCACAAATGAAAATGTGATACAATTGCCTCTAAAATCACACGTAATTGAAGTTTACGTTCATGCCCCCTGGCTTCAAACAACTAACCCTCAGAATTAAAGCCAGGGATTTGAAGCCAGGGGGCATGAACGTAAACTTCAATTACGTGTGATTTTAGAGGCCATTGTATCACATTTTTATTTGTGATAAAATTGCAAGTAGCCTACTGCATCGTTGTGTGTGTGTGTGTGTATGCGTGCACGCGTGTGTGTGTGTGTATGTGTGTGTTTGTCTGTGTGTATATGTGTGTGTTCTTTCATCATCCGTGTTCACGACAACGCGCGAATTGTACCGTAGGTAACGCCCGTACCGTACCGCAGGTAACACCCGTACCGTACCGTAGGTAACACCCGTACCGTACCGTAGGTAACACCCGTACCGTACCGTAGGTAACACCCGTACCGTACCGCAGGTAACACCCGTACCGTAACGAAGGTGAAGAGCGTCAACATGCCGTCGCCCAATGTGCCCCAGTGCTCCTTGTCGCTATCGGCCTTGTAGCCGAAGAAGTAGTAGCCCATGATGGCGAAGAGAAACATCATCAGTAGCAGCAACATGATAATGTTAATGACCGACGTTCGAATGGTGTCCATCAAAGCCGTGACCAGGACCTGTGTTAGACATACTCATGAGGAGTGAATAAAAACTTTTTTTTACACTTTCGATAATATGCTTCGTTTAATGAACTTTGGTTTACCTAACAAGAGAATATGTTCGATATAAACAAATAAATTATATATATATATATATATATATATATATATATATATATACACACGGCTAGGGCCGTTTTTGAAAGAAACATGGTATGTTACATCTTCCATACGATCCACAGTTCTGGTAGTTTGGTGGCATTATCTAGTGCAAGTTTACTCGTGAACGTTAAATTATGACAATAGTTTTGACTTCCAGTAAACGGGGGAGGAATAGATCGATATTATTAGCCGTACACCATCTATGGTACCGCGTAAGCATGGGAAAAACAATGTTCAAGCAAGCTTATCCTACACATCCTTGCGAAGAGTATATGTGGCCCAGAAGGAAAGGCAAAGCGGTGATACCGTTCATAAATGCTGACGAAAAACAAGTCTTGCGTGCGTGTGATGCGTGCGTGAGCCCGCGTGCGTTTGTGTGATGTACTGTACCTGTTAGCATTGGATATTAGAAATCGTGGCGTGATGCAGTTTGCTTATATAAGCAATAGACAGTGCCGTACAATGTACCCCGCATAATAACGTAGATGAGGGCGTGCGGAATAATGTGTACCTGTAATCCACGGATAAATGAGATCGTGCGTAGAGTTCGCAGCGTACGCAGCACTCGTAGGATGCGGAGGGCTTGCCACTGGGAGTCATCATTGCCACCGCTGTCCGACTCGATCTGTGATAATCCCATCTGTGAAAAGAGATGGTTATCGATACGCGTAGTTCGCAGTTTCGTTATCCATATCTGTTATCGTAAATTTTATTTTTCTCATCAAGAAATGGATTATATATAGGCCCATGTTTATAGGCCCATTGAAGTCGGCGTTACCTAATCTTTAATCGCATGGACCGAACAGAGCGATGAGTAGAAACTCATCTCTGTGTGATGTTTCTCACGTCCGTGTAAGGTTTTTTATGCAACAGCATGCATGTACCTGTGGCTATAGTTTATCCCATGTACGTTCTTCATCGCAAGTTGACGCCTCGTTACCTGTATCCAAGAGATCGCCAGCACCGTGACATCGAATAGATTGTAGCTGCTCTTCCAGTAGTTCTTCGGTTCCGCATAAATCTTCAGTATAAACTCGACCGTGTAGATCGCCAGAAAAACCTCGTCCGCGATAGTGAATAGGGCGCGCTGGGAAATATGACAAACCGCACGTAATACGTAATATCTAGTCATTTAAATTAAACACTGGACGCGTTTCAGAATTCTACGAGATAGCGACTGCGCGCGCGCGCGTTTGTGTTCGGCCGCATGTGCGCGTGTGTGCCACACACACTCAGTACTAGTATTATTTGCAAAATACCAACACACAATTTACGCACGCAAGCGTTGGCAGGCAATATTTCGGCGCTCTATGTATGCTGTTTACGTTGCGGCATAGTTGCAGTTAATTTTACTAGTCACTTTGTCCATTTGACGCAAAATATTAAGATAAAAAGCTATACATACCTTGTTCTCTTTAAGATCAGCGTCAGTCTCTAATGCCATGAAGAGCGAGTTGAGAAGTATTGTGCACATAATAACGGCATTGAAGGCAGAAGACTCTGTCAGGGCGGTGACAAATTTGTGAAAATGGGCATCTGAGCGTTCCCTGGCTACTTTAACAAGAGCCCTTGAACTAAATGTCCTGCGTGAAAACGAATAATGACATGATATATATATATATGCATAGCAGAGAAATGTCTTACATAATGTGCCGTCATAAAAAGTAATCGCCTGCAATACATAGAGGTCAATATAGTAACGGTAATGATGGAAGCACCTATCTGAATCGTCGACGATGAAACTAATGTAATAAAGTCAATAATTTCATTATAAAAAACCCTTATTTTCATACGTGGCCATTTTCTGTCCTAACACATATATTGATATAATCACCTCGAGTCCGACAATCTAAGCATTGCAATCGGGAAAAGTTCGTTTGTATCGTTAGCCTGCGCAGTTGCATACAGCGTACAAGTATAGTGGATAAAATAATGAGAAGGTTTAACGTCAAGTCGGATACACATATATGTATACATATGACAGAGACAATGGTAGAATACAATGGAATGCTAACTTGGGGACGTCACAAATTGTTTTTTATATTTTATTGTCGTTTTAATCAGTTTAGAACAAAATTTTGATACTTTTGACTTTGCTTTTGACTGAGGAAAACGAACATTATTTTTTAACATTTTTGATGCATGCATATCAGGCCCGTAGGAAGGTATATGACATTGGGTGGTAATGGGTTATAGACGCGCTTGCGAGTCTGCGATGCGCGTAGCGCCGAGATGGGGGTTGGGGTGGGCGGTGTGGGGACTGGAAGTTATGAAAAGTTCTGGAATAGAAAATTTGTGAATTTTCAATATTGAAATGGCGCTTTCTCCTGCATTCTGGCATTGCAAATGTTACATTATACATGCATGCTGGGATAAAAAGAATGAAACGTGCACGTGTGCACTTGTCCGAGACAAATCAATGTATTAATGTTGAAAACTGTTTTTTTTTTAGTTAAATCATTCCCGCGCCTATATGTATAATGTGGCGCATTGGACGGTGCCTATCTCCGTTTCCTTAACCCGAGGCCACGCAGCTGATTTCGCAGTAAATAGTACAGGGCGTTGTACGTGTGTGTGTGGGGGGGGGGAGGTTAGTCCACTCGTAGCACTGCGAGTTAACTTTCCACGCTCTATCTCTATTTGCTGAATGCTAAGCAGAGAAGCAGTGTACGTGTACCATTTTTCAAGTCTTCCGCATGCGAGGCGAGCAGTCTCCCATTGAGCCATCGCTGCGTTTTTTTTTATAGTGGCTGTATATTAATAACTATATATAATTAACTTAAACAAATTTCTGGAAATTATTGAGGGGCAGGTGCCCCCCTTGCCCCCCCCCCAATTCCTACGGGCCTGATCCATATACATATACCAAATAATAATGGTGACCTTCATTCCTCGTAAATTATGTTCAGATGAGTAATTATTTAACTAAGCAGTGAGCTGGAAAAGTAATTTATTGATTTATGCTGCACACGTTGCATGTAAATATGTTCACATGTGCATCACAACGGCTCCTTGTAAAATAATAGATAATAATACTGGAAATTACAGATACTAAAATTACGACAAACCTTATGATTACTCATTATGATTGCAAGCTGTACTGAGTATTCATCATTAATGTGACCTTTTCTCTTATATCTTCTGGTGTCATACATTGTTATAATAAGTATACTTAATTATACAGATATAGACAGTCAAATGATAAAAAACAGGCAATATCCGGTCACATTTAGATACATTGCAAATAATTAGCCAAGAGTCAATTTTTGCACATGCAAAAAACTCGGTTTACCATAACGTAATATAAGGCCAGATCAGATAAAGCTGAGAAATCACACCTATGACTTGCTAATTTCATAGGAATCTACTGCTACAAAAACGTGGTGAGAAGGACACTCGATTCTAAAGCTGCGTTTCAAGGGTGAATTCATTGATTCTTTGCAACAGGTTTGGTTCCTAGCTGCGAAAGTGCCTATTCGTGATGACGCAGCACATATTACACTGCCCACCCGCAGGCTAATTGTCACAGCTGTCGTGCGCCAGTGACTGCGCTGAGCACGTTCCCGTATTGCATCAGTTCCAAGAATCGGGTCAGAATCCGTTGGTACGGGCATCCTGTATTGTTGGCCTATCCGACAATAATGACGCTCGATTTTCGCATAGTCATGCAGGTTCGACGCAGTTCGGGGATGATATATCTCTGCGAGGTGCAAGGTCACCGCGTCACGTGACCCACCCGGTTATCGCATTATGCACCCTATCATATATATAAGCCGGCGGCCAAAGTGCGGCCGTCAGCATATTATAAGCAGCGGAGCGCGGGCGTGGAACAGTTACATCCGCAGATCACCTGTCGATACCCCACCGAGTTAGTTGTCGCTGCAAGTGTCACCGATGGCAAGCATGAGCGCAAAACTGAAGGATCTACTCATGGGCGGGAGCAATGGGGAGACGTTTCTCTTCACGTCCGAATCCGTCGGAGAAGGACATCCAGGTTTGTCATTAGATCTATGCCTATGTAACGTTGTTAACTGCATATGTATAGATAGCTGCACTTTAGTTGGGACTGTATTAGTAGACCGACTGACTGATCATCGGTGGGTGTGTCTACGTGCACATGCATGCACGCACGCGCGCACGTGTACCTGCACACACACACGCACGTACGCGCGCACGCACACATGCACACACGTGTACCTGCACAAGCACGCACGCACGCACGAACGTCTACCTGCACACGCGCGCACACACGCACGCACGCATGCACGCACGTGTGGGTACACACGCACGCATGCACGTCTACGTGCATATGCACACGAGCGCACACACGCACGCACGCACGCATGCACGCACGTGTACGTGCACACGCACGCACGCACGCACACACGCACGCACGCATGCATAATAAATCGGTAATAATCGCTATCAGGTGTTGTCGTGTAGACGCTACATAATCGCTAACTCGAGTTAACGCTTAACTCGAGTTAGCTTAACTCGAGTTAAGGTTTGTCGTGTAGACGAGGCTTATAGCTTTGTAAGATATTATAGCTTGCCCTTATAAAGATATATTGAATATGTGAATGAACTCGAGAAAGTACGCATCCCTCATCGAGTTATTATTAACAATTATTATCCGCGTGTCGAAATTTCGAATGCGTGATTTAATCTAATAAACACCAAGCATATATATAATATATATGTGTATATATATAGAGATAGATAGATAGATAGATTGATTGGTTGATAGATAGACAGAGAGGGAGAGAGAGAGAGAGAGAGAGAGAGAGAGAGAGAGAGAGAGAGAGAGTAATTAAGTACACAATTAATTGAGTGTACAATTAAGTACACAATTCGTTTCGTTATACCCACATCGTCCCGCAAATGTGTCAATAAAGGATGCTAGATAGTTATAATGAGACTCGTGGATTATAATCTCAAACAGTCTTCACTTGCAGTATATAGCTTTCCGCTGAACCCCTGATACTATCATTGTACACTCTCCGCCAGTGCATGCACTTGATAAGACTCGATTTCTAGGACACGTTGTATGCTCCATACGATATGTGGTAATGTATATATATATATATATATATATATATATATATATAAATACACTTTTTCCCCAAAAAAACAACTGTAAAATTGGTTGAAAGTCTATCAAAACGTCTATGAAAGGTATTATATATATATATATATATATATATACCTATGGTCCGGTAGGGGTTGGATGGATGGTAGAGGTTTGAGTGCATTTTCATTTCTGCAGAAAAAGATGTCGTATTTAGGTCACCCAAACATGTATGAGGTCCGTTAACGGTGGTTATTTCTGGCATGATCAGAATTGTGTTCCTCCATTAGTGTTCATTAGTTTTACCCACATTAACAGTTGCGTGTATGCGGGTGTGGTCGCAGCCCACGCCTTTCCTAGTCTATACTGAGTGATATATTTTAGGTATCACGGAACCTCCGGTAAGTAGTCATTTAACGCGACTACCTGGCGCTTACTTCTACCCCTCACCCTACACATATAGTTACTACCTTCTCCGTGCGCCGCCTTCAGTGTCACGAATTGCGCAATCAGTATCGTATCAATATTGTGATTGTATTGGCGGTATATTTGGCAGTATTGTTCATTAAAGATTCTGATTGCATGTGCACGCAAGTGTTCATAAACTATAAGAATATAAGGAAATATTGTTACACAAACCCGTGTGCTTGTGCGCGGTTCATTAGTGTTTATTCACGTGTTTATTCATGTGTAAGCAAGTTTTGCGCGTGTGCCTATTGTTACGGGATACCATTCATGCATATTTTTTAATATGTATACATACCGTGCATAGAAGCAAACACGACAGAACACTTTCGTTTTATGTTATGCGAGCCTTAATAACGGGTACAAGTAATCAGAGAGCGGCATATAGATAATCATTGGTGCATTAATTTTGTTCGAGACATTTTCATTTACACATGCATTATTGCTAATTTCTTTGCGGAAGAACAATGCGATTAAGATTGAAATAGATCTTTGACCCTTCTGCATGTTGAATCAACACATGATTCACGTTAGCTCCATTGCGATCCGTCCAATGCAAAAGTCAGAATCAATACGATCTTAGTACATACGCTATGTTTAACTTTGAGCGGTACGTGGTGAGATCGAGAGGTCTGAAAAGCCGAAGATGCTGACAAAAAGTTTAGAATTAATGTAACGAAGGTAAGAAGCGTTCCCGTGAAGTAAAAACAAACTAGTTATTACGACGTCAGACTCAAACGTCAAATATGTTATATATATATATATATATATATATATATATATATATATATATATATATATATATATATATATTGCCTACAAAATACCGGTCGTAACTGGTCCTAACCGATCGTTCAGTAAATATAGATAAATGCTGAGGGTAGATGTTATCGCCAATGTATCAACAACCCGCTACAACCGCGAATAAACATACGGCGCATCCAATATTGATTACAATTTTGCCAGATAGCGAGGTGGGGATTTTGTGCGATCACATGATGACAAATTAATGAAATTATCTATTCAATCTTCGTTCTATACGTTCGCCGGAGCGCCGATGCGGGCGTTGACCTTTATCGTATTTACACCCATCGTTTGTCTCTACGATGTTGCGCTATGTCATACGGTGTAATTCGTAGCCTTCTAGTAGACTTTGTATTTTATAATTTAACCGCATGCGAGGCATGCCTATAGCTAGGCCAATCAATCGATGTATGTACACCGTAATCATGATTTATTATTGTCAATGTCCTATAAACAGCTGTTATAGCGGGTATTTGCCCATGGCCTGAAGCCGCTTCACACTTTTTATATGCTACCTGGCCAATAGCCAACATTGGACATGCCCGAGGGGTGCAGCAATCAACAAGTCAAACACGAGAGGCATCTTTAAGTAGGACGTTTTCGTGGTAGGATAAGAGAACTCGCTATGAAACGTATAAAAATAAACATTTATTGTGGGACCTTCAGAAGGACATAATATTATCTTAGCCCCAAGCTATTCGCTCGTAGATAAACTGCACCAAAGCGTCACTTTGGCGGGCGGATCGCGCTGGACGCAACTAGATCCAATGTTATCACGTTCAAGACGCTCATTAATTCATGTTTGCTCGTAACTCGACTACGCGATAACGTGGTGACACACATCTGACAACACATCTGGTTGGTACTGGTTGAAACCTGCATGATACAAGCGGCACGCAAGTTGGACAGGCTTTGTTGGGACCAAAAACAGAGATCGTTGTGCACGTTTATGCATTCTCGCTAGGAGTAGGGGGCGCTGCTGGTGACGACTATATCGTATCCACCCAACAAGATGAACCATCCAAGATCGTGGCAGAGTTTTCGTCACTCGTTGCCAAGCCCTGTAACTATAGCTCATATAGGGTCTATGTCCCCCAGGGTACTGCCGGAACGTACCCTGGTAACTATCTGATATGGTTAGGGTTAGGGTTAGGGAGTAGGCGTAGGCGACTCCCTAGACTCGTTAGTGGAGTAGGCGAGATACGGTCCGGCATATTAGATAGTACCAGGGTACGTTCCGGTATACCGGACCGTACCCAGGGTACGTTCCGGCAGTACCCTGGGGGACATAGACCACCTCAGCGTAACTATGGGCTTAATAGAAAGCTATAGGCATAATGAAACAATGATAAGATCAAACATAAGAACGTACCAGATCATGTGGAAATCAGAGCCCCACTCTGAGTGGATATGCAAAGCTTTTATTGACGAAGATGATACGTAAACGAGTAACCCTATCTTTGATGCTTACACTTACAGACAAAATATGCGACCAAATTAGCGATGCTGTGTTGGATGCCCACCTTAAGCAAGACCCCTTCGCCAAGGTCGCATGCGGTAAGCTCCATTTCTCACATATTCTCTTTATTTATTCTTCCTTCCATCATGCTTCGCCTGCAGTCATGTCAATTTATTTATTTATTTAATTATTTAAAGACGGTACAACAACAAAGGATATATCAACATGGGCTTGAGCTGTTAAATAATGAAAAACATGTGATACTCCTTCGTTTTCTGTCTTTCTCTCCCTCGCCCTCTCTCGGTCTCACTCCTAATCTACCCTCTCTCCTCTTTCTCCCTCTCAGTCTCTCTCATTCCAGGCATGAAATTATTTATGCATAATGGTAATGATATCATTTACTGTACAAACGTATTTAAGAGTTTTGTAAAACCGTATCGCAACTGCAAAGGCCTATAACAAATTACTTTTCTAACATGGCTAATAGATGGCGGTAACTATTTCCTGGAAGCCATTCTATCTCAATATATCAGCCTGCACTTCTAATGAATAAAAACGTTGTGCATATGGTCTTATACCTAAAAAGCACAAAAGCATCATTCAAGATAAACTGGCACTATGATAGTATAACTCAAGCTAATCACGTTGTATTCATTTACAGAGACAGTCACAAAGACGGGCATGGTAATGATATGTGGCGAGATAACGTCAAACGGTGTTGTGGACTATCAAAAAGTCATCCGTGACACAATTCAACATATAGGCTACGACGATTCCACGAAAGGTAGGCCGCATTCTGCATTATTTAGTTTTAGTTAGAAGCCACACACGTGTATAGCAAATCGTCGTCTGCATTTGTGCCGAACTTCTAGAACGGAAACCGGTTACGTTTCGCGTTTTTTTATGCCCATTTTATGTTCGGCCTAAGGCCGGCCTGTAAACACAACACTATCGCGTGGTAGACGCTAGAAATATTCATGACGTCGGCATTATAACTGCCGTGTAATACATAATTATATATATATCACGAGTAAATAATCTTAAAGAGATAAGTATCGTACAATTAGTATATATATATATATATGTGTGTGTGTGTGTGTGTGTGTGCGTGCGTGCGTGCGTGCGTGCGTGCGTGCGTGCGCGTGTTTGTACGTATGTGCGTGCGTCTGTTGCCATGTTCTATGTGCAACAACAATGTTTTCTCGTCTAATTTGTGCTAGTGGTGAGGTTTAGCCGTCGGTTTCTCTGTGCGTAGGATTTGACTACCACACGTGCAACGTGCTGATTGCTATAGAACAACAGAATTCCGAGATCGCTCAGGCCGTGCACGAGAACAGACACGAGGACGACATTGGAGCAGGCGACCAGGTGGGTAGGGTGCATGATTTGGCAGATTGTCATACGACAACCTATGTACTAAACGAAGGCTTCCGAGTCTTACCTAACCAGCTGAACAGCTGATACGTGGTTGGGGTGCGTAGGCTTACACTCCGTTGTACAATGTAGCTGTGCATATCACATTTCGCAGTCAATTTATACGGTAGTTGAACGTTACCGTTTTTAGACAGCGGGCGCGTATATTATTAATGTAATAGACTATTATATATACTAACAATGTATCCATAGGCGATGTCTACAGCTGTATAGGTACTATGCGATAAAAAAAACTTTTTAAAAATCAAACTGAAAACAGATTCTCGTTGTAAATATTTTGAAATGGATA
This sequence comes from Priapulus caudatus, assembly GCF_000485595.1. NCBI lineage: Eukaryota > Metazoa > Priapulida > Priapulimorpha > Priapulimorphida > Priapulidae > Priapulus > Priapulus caudatus. The sequence goes on from NW_014577515.1 coordinate 18,083, forward strand.
GATTTCAGCATTAGATTTGCCTTCAATTTCTTACGATTGCGACTCACAGGGAATCATGTTCGGCTATGCGACCGACGAGACGGATGAATGCATGCCGCTCACGTTAATGCTTGCCCACAAGCTCAACCACAAGATTGCAACATTGAGAAGAAGCGGGGCCCTGCCATGGGCTCGACCCGATACCAAGACTCAGGTAAGCGACCTAACATTCTTGCTCGTTTAAAATTAATACCATGACGATGCTGGCCAAGAAAATCTATTGATTATTAGATCGATTGCATTCTATTGATTATATATCTAATAATCTCTATAATATTATATATATTCAGATATATATTCCCACTAAGACTAGGACTGTAAGAAGCGTATACGTAACACGCGGCTGCTTTGTCCCGGATTATCTTACGTATAAAAGCTGTTAAAGATGGGTCGCTCAAAAGTTATCATCGTGGTAAACATGCGTTTTGAATGATGACCAATAAAACACATCGACTTGACACTTGAAACCTAACAGTATCGACTGCCATCTGTGCTATAAGGGCCGAACGAATCTTGCAGGTTACATGTGAGTACATGTTTGAGCATGGCGCTTGCGTTCCTCTAAGAGTTCATACCATTGTCGTGTCAACCCAACACGACGAAGAAGTCACTAACGAACAGCTGAGGAAGGACCTAGTCGAGTTGGTACGTGCTGCACGCTGTCAAAAAGTAGAACAATGAGGGAGGGAGAAAGCGGCCGGGAGAGCGTGGAAAAGAAAGAGGGAGAGAAAAAGAGAAGAGAAACGACGAGAGCGCGCGAGAGAGAAATAGAGAGCGAGAGAGCAAGAGAGAGAGAGAGAGAGCGCGCGCGAGAGAGAGAGAGAGAGAGGGGGGGGGGGAGAAAGAGAGAAAGCGCGCGCGAGAGAGTAATGTAATCGGGGCAAAAGCAAACATGCGTTGAATGAAAACGCATTTTTATGTTTTACATTTTATTTTGTAGGTCATCAAAACAACGATTCCAAGCAGGTACATCGACGAAAATACCATTTACCACCTAAACCCCACGGGCAGGTTTATTATTGGTGGCCCACAGGTAAAGATACCAGTATACTCATTGTACCTATATGTTCGTACATAAATCCGCCAGTCCGTCCATCCAGGGCCCACCCACCCATCGGGCCGCCCGATTTGATCAGCCAATTAATTAATTAATTATTCAATAATTCAACCAGTCCGTCCATAACATAACATATTCTCTTGGTTGCGGTCACAGTTATTATTGATGTTGCCAATGATGTTTATGGAGTCGGTGCGTTTCAACACACCTCCCTCTTCCCATCTAATCACTAGTTATCTTCGCTCGCAGGGTGACGCCGGTTTAACAGGACGTAAGATCATCGTCGACACGTACGGAGGCTGGGGAGCTCACGGTGGCGGAGCATTCTCCGGCAAAGACTTCACGAAGGTCGATCGGTCGGGAGCGTACGCAGCCCGCTGGGTCGCCAAGTCGCTAGTGAAGGCCGGGCTGTGCAGGCGCTGTCTGATTCAGGTGAGATCTTACACTGGGTGCACCACACCGCGCACAGTAAATGAGACATTAATCTTGCAATAAAGTAATCAATAACTAAAAGAAAATATAATTAAAACCGATATATATAAATATAAAGTATAAAGTTTGGGATATACCTAACGCCCAATGGTCGGTGAACCCCCGCGTCCCATTGTGAGTGGATTCAATCTTTTATTATAAACGCATGTCGATTAAAAACGCCATTAACGTTTCAACCGAGATTCAGCACGGGGCATAGGTAAAAAATGGCGCGTAACAAAATCTCCAATTTACGTAACGACTCTCTATATCTGTATCAGGCATGCCATAATACGCAGGTTGCTAAATGCTCCGCGTATAACGTGCATATTCTCACCGATATTTCACAGTTGTCGTACGCCATTAGTATCGCCGAGCCACTGGCGATGAGTGTATTCACGTACGGAACGTCCGATTTGTCCGAGAAGGAGCTGATCAACATAGTCAAGTCCAACTTCGATCTAAGACCGGGACGTATCGTTAAGTAAGTCTTCGCATGAATTAATGATAGGACTGGCTCCAATAAGTGGTCATTTATCGAAAATCCGTTATATTATACTGTTCGTAGACCGTTGTGTATTGACGTTGGTCTCGGAGCCTGACGGGGCTTGGGTAGGGCTAGATCTAGGGCTAGGGTTACGAGTAAGGGGAACTAGTGCTTGTACTTGCGTTCGCGTTGACGTCGAGATAATAGTTCCGCCAGATTCAGTTATCAGTTGCAGTTAATTGGAAGTTTAACAAAACCAATCCATGCGGCCCAAGTTTCCTATGAATATATTAACTCTTGCATCTGAGTCCAACGCGCACGCATGCAGCATGACTTAGTAATGTGTTCAGTTATTTAATGATGGTTTTTATGCAAACAGGGAATTGGACCTACGCAGACCCATATACCAAAGCACGAGTGCCTATGGACATTTCGGCAGGTCAGAGTTCTCCTGGGAAGTGCCTAAGAAAATGATATTTTAATACAATCAGAAGATACAATAGGTGGCCAGCGACATTGAGTCGTAGGCACACGTGTAATTAATATATTTTATTATAATAATTATGTAGTAAGCGATGTGATATCTATTTAAATGACGCTTTGCGTTGGCCTTGTGAAGGACGCTGTATTAATTTTCTTTCTTAAGATTAAATGATGCAGTTCGGATTGAATAATTAACTATATCGTCCGATCGAATGTATTGACAACGAAACACGTGGCGAACCTCTGCAGTTGTGATTAGCTGGCAGTGAATGACAAAGTCTCACACAGAGACGTTGTACTATCTAGAGCATTTTTACGGCAAAATGCTTATGTTTGAGAAATTCGCGTAATGACATTTCTCGTCGTTTCTTTCCTAACGGCAGATCTACAACAAAACGTACCTGTGCATCTGCGATTGCGGTACAGCTTTCAATGTCAGATGTACTACATTGTCTATCTTTACAAAGCGACGTGTGCACTGTTTACTATGGACTACTAATATATTGACACTCTAGATATGCTGTAGTTATAGTATTAAAAAGCGACGAGATTGGCGAGATTGACGAGATTGACAATAGAGACGGGATCTGCAGACTACCTATAGCTGGTCTTACCAGATGCTGCGTATAGAATAATATGGGTCTATGGTGACATCCTCCGTTGCTCTACGTACGCGCGTACACGATGTATAGGCTACGTAGTGCAGCAAAGGCTATAGTAGTTAAGAGCTCTGTTCATCGATAGTCGAGGCATACTGAATACTGATAGATGATATTGTAGCGGCGTTTATTAAATAAGCACAACAGTACGCTAGTGACACTTCTCCGTCTCTTTCTCCTACATCTCCCCCTTCGCCTCTCCGGATCTCTACCTTATATATATCTCGGGCGTGGCTTTTTGGTGGACACCTGTTCTACCTCGCGGGCCGGTCCTCTTGCCTATCTCTCCTATTGGTGGGTTTTCGGACATTGATCGGCCAAGTGACCACCTGGTCACCCTTGCGCCATTATGGCACGCTTCCAAACTCTAAGATCCTCGCCACCCGCTGGCTGGCAACTTTCCTGGTTTCTATATTTCTGCATGCGTTACACTATTATGGCCGCCTTCCTTATAGTGAGGGTCCAATGGCCGTAACTCCGACGGCTCATGGTCAATAACTAATGAGTTAAAACTAATGACTAATGACTCACGGCTAATAACTCTAAGGGCCATATACCATTTGTACTAAGTGCTCTTCGAAGAGTTTTATAAAGCGTCCGAAATTAAAGCCAGCTTCCCTCGAACTTTCCACGTTAAATTTTGTAACAAACCACTGTAAAACGCAAGTAAATAACTCACTACACTCGCATGAATTTGCATCGCTACAATATTGCCCTGCCTATTCTGGCCAACCGGTAGAGATGGAACACTTGATTGTGTGATATGGCTGCTATAGCGTCTACACTGTCATGACTGCCATGTGATGTGTATGTGGTGTGATGTTTGTGCTGTGCTATGCGCTATATGATGTGTGCTATGTGATGTGTGCTCTATGTGACTTATGTTATTTTATGACTATGTGATGTGGATACTATGTATAACGACTGCATACCATAGTGCATTTTTATCGGGTTAGCGTAAACACTGGTGACAAGTGCCGAACTCTCACTAGTGAGACAGCCCCCCACCCCACTCCGTACCTGTTACTGCGACTAAATCATTATCGCGTTCTTGATCGCTCCCCGACCTCAATGTGCGGTGAAACATTCACTGGGTGAAAAATGCAGTTAGGGGCCTACTGTGTGAAAAATGTTGATAACTTTCTGATCGGCGAGTGCATGGTACCCAATATTCATAGCTGTATATAAATCAGGAGATAAATAGTAATATTTGTTCGTGACGCAGTTCTTATGAACTCTTGGGAGTTGAAACGATTAGCTGATAAAACAGCACGTGAACGCGCGCGTGTGCGCAGGATCCACTGTGGCGCGTTGCCATTAGATCCACCAGAATATGTTTATAATTATTAGTTTTAATTTTTCTATCACATTCAAAGTGTTTTGTACTATAATTATGTATCAGATATTATGTATCAGATATTATATATTGTTCTCGATCACTAACTAGTTCAACCCCTTTTTCGCGGCATCTTTTGATCGTGGTGGCCAACGGGGCGAGAAAGTGTTTAGGCTAGGTGGCAGTACGACATAGCAGGAAATTTTGATTAGCAGCAGGCAATATTAATTTATACGTTTATGACTACGTCACGAATTCCAAGCACCAGCAAATAGTATATTTGTGTGTTATTTGTACAAAATAAAATGTATGAAAATACAATTAGTGTTTCTGTGTACTTTTCATGCTTAGGTCCCTTCTTTATACTCCCAAATTTGCCGGTCAATTCGATGTAAACCGCATACCCTTAGCGTTAACTCACATGATTAACGATCGGGTTGTGGCGCATCTATTCAACACGCAGCAGCTGCACTAGTGTAACGGAGCTCGGTCTTCTTACGTAGGAGCCGCATGGATCTACTATGAATCTAAGGCTAAGGGTAGTAAGAAGGGTAGTAGGAAAGGAGATATAACACAAACCATCTGATGGAAACAGTAACTACATGAGTAACATACCACACGGGCGTTTATTCTCAGCCATAACAACGGTAATACAAGTTGACAGAAAGTGCGGTTAAGATGGGAGTAGAAACGAGGGATAGTCTAAGGGACGACCAAGCTCTACCCGAGTACGGTAGGGCCGTTCCCTTATAAGTCTTTTAGGTACACGTTTCCCCCGGTGCGACTTCGTGACTTGTGACTTGTGACGTCGGGACTCGCGTGACGTCGTGACTTCGTAACAAGTGTCCTTCTATTATCTTTCCTCATTTCGTGTCGCACCTAAACGGTGTCGCGAATTTAATTATCCCCACAGGTGGGCTCCAACGTAGACGCGGTTTACCTGTCATAAACACGCATCGCGTCATGCGTGTTTTACTCGCTACATCTCCTCCCATTATTTCAAGATGGTCGTCCCGACCATCAGAGCATAGATAAGATATGCGTGAGATTAAACGAGAACGCGATATGTAATTTTCGATGCTTCTATTCTACGTTAAAAATATGAATTCGCGTCCTTTAATAGTAATACATTTCGCGAAACAAATATAACATTTAATCGTACTTCGAAGTCAAGGCTAAGCTCCTATGAGTATATAGAACACCAACAACAAGAAAATGACCTCGCGTCTTACTTAATTGCACAAATAGAAATACTTAATTATACAAATACAAATACACATATGCGCATCTATATATATGTTCAATATATATATATTGTAGCCTCTTTACATGCGTAGCCGTATTGGGGTGTGCACAAATCATGATCGATGTTTTTGTGATACCGGTGCTGATCAGAACGTTTAGAGTTTTGTTGTTTAAACAAATGATTGAGATTTGTGATGTTTTACATAGCAATTTGGAGACTTTTGTGGGAACCGGTGTTCGACAACCGGCAATTCATGGAGTTTCATATCGCGGAACATGGCAGGTTGCGTACAAGAAGTATTTGTGTTTACAAAATCGTGGAGGTGTGCTGGGTATACGATTGATAGAATGCGCAGCATGTTTTGTGTTTGACAAAATTGAGTTTTGTGAGAGGCAGAATGAGTTTTGGGCTATAACCAAAGATCGCAGCCACGATAGCGCGCCTCCCCCTTGCCGCGTACAATGTTCCACACGGGGAGCGCCGTAAAGCGGACGGGTGGTGATGGCCTATAGGGCGGTGATACAGGTGTAACGCCCTTGCTGGTGCACAGGTGTTTCTGCTGATCGCGGGCCCACCGGTCCATGCTATAGCCTGGCCGCTGGGCGGTGTCGCTGGATTTCCGGCAACGGGCCGAATGCGGGCCTGTGCGAGTCGTGAGCCGCAAGATCCGGCCTCTCAATCGCCGCCGGTGAAGTGACGATAGCGCGTTGCATTACCTCGTTGAATGGGCCGAGGCACTCTCTCTGTCAGCTCGCGTCGTCCTTCCAGGTACTGCTTCATATCGAATATGGTATCTGGCACCGGCCGTGAGAGACAGCCGGAAGTGTGGGTGTGTCATCCCTTTTAACCCATATGAAAGGAACCCAGTATGCCTAGCGATGTTAACTGTAGTTCGTCTCAAGCAAGGTTATATAGTTAAGTAACGCGCATTGGCAATTCCGGGATTTTGACAAAGTAGTAGCGCGGCGGGAATACTGTGCCGTACAATCGGGTTATCTAATAGAGGGAACCCAGAATTATGCTATGGTCGTCTGCTCATGCCGGCCTGCTCACTCGTATTACTTGTCAGCCCTTCATCGTGTCAGCCGGCGTGCACTTACCGGGTGGGCGGCATAGGTGGGTATGCTCCCATCAAGAGGGACAGCTAGCAGGCCGTCACGGAAGCGAGGTGTGAAGGGATATTGGGCCCCGACAAAGACGTATATCTTATCTGCTACCCGATACCAGGCGAAACGATGTCATAGTTTGCGCTGTTAGCAGGGCACGCATTATAGTCTACTCGGGGAGGTGCTACCATTTAGTGCTGCATGCGCGCGCGGCTCTCTATCTCCCTAGCCTCCTCCCCTCCCTCCGCTCCCTCCCTCCCTTCCCCTCTCTCTCGTCTCCTAGTCTCATCTACTCTTCTCATCTTTCCTCTTATTCGCGCCAGAAAAAGTCGAAGCCTAACTGCGCTCCCCTCCCCGCTCTCTCTTTGTCTGCAAAGCGCGTTGTTAACAGTATATTATGTGTAGATTATTCGGTGAATCTAGTTTTACGCTGCGTTAGCCATGCCTCCTAGTTAAGTCTGAATAGAAAGATAATAACACTATTATGTTGTTTACTCTCAAGTCTTCAAATGAGTTTCAACACAGGTGAAACTTTTGTTGTTTAAATGTTGTTTTATGCATTTGATGATCAGAACGTAACCTAAGCAAAAACCGCCACCACCTGTTTGTAGTTGCCTGCGGGCCAGGCGCATGCGTGCGTGCGTTGTGTGGGGCGTGCGTGGCGTGCTGTCGGTAGCGCGCGTGTGTGTGTATGTGGTGTGGTCGGTGGTGTAGCTGCAATTGATCCAAGAATATCAAGTATCAATAATATCAATAGTGTGTGAAGTTATAATTAAATTTAACTAATTGATATTGATATTTACAAGCAGTATCAATCAGACATAGTTACCAGATATTCGCATTGATAATACCAATTATTTATATATTAATGCTCTTTTGGCAGGACATGAGCTTCATAGAGTGTTGGCTGAGCAGAAGGTATACTGTGGCGCGACGAAGCGGTAGCGAGGCTCATCTTATGTACGTAATTAATATAATATTATAAATAATGTTCATAATATATAATACTAACTATACTATCAAGAGTTAATAATGACAAATTATTTGTCATTATTAACTCCTGATACTATACATGTATACATGTATCTATATAAAATCATGAACATTACTCATAAAATACTATAAGATCCAAACACTATAAGCATTCATAACTAAATAGAAAACATTTACATAATACCCAGTTAGATATATTGAAAAGTATTGGGGATAAAGCATTTCAGGTAAATATACATGTACAATTGTTTGTTTCTTCGAGCAGCGTTTTCCTTTCCTCTGTCCGGCAGCTAGAGATATTATAATCCTAATGAAAGCTTCTAATTCTATAATAATAATAGCCGCACAATACATAGTGACTAATTTCTCATTATACAACTTATTACTAATACTATACCTGTAGACAGGTATGCTATAATAACAATCATGAACATTTATGTAATACTATACATTTAATAAGCTGAATATAAAACATTTTACATACGGGAGTTACAGTATTCTTTTTCGATAAATCTTGGAATAAACATTCCCCAGGTAAAATATAAAAATGTCCTGGGCTTCCTTCCCCAGAAGATCTTAATTACGTTAAGACATCCGCTCCATGAACCGTTACAATGCATTCCGGGCGGGGTCGCTGGCCGTGCATGACCTGCAAATCCATGTTTGTCTTTCTTTTGCAGCTTTCCTTCCGTCTTAGTCCTATCATCTTTATCTCGCGGATATTGCATATTGCTTTATATTCGGGGCGAGCTGGTTAAAAGAGGAGGGGGAGAGCGAGAAGAGGAGGGAGGTAAGTTGGAAGGAGGGAGAAAGAGAGAACATGTTATCGTGTATATATAGAGAACATAAACTCTCGCTCACACCGCTGTGTGTTTCAGCAGTTGCACGCGTATAGAGTCGTGCTAAACGCAGTCAGTAAGCTAGCTGGCTGCACGTGCGTGCATGACCGATATTGCCGGGCTACTGCGGCCAGATTATTAAGGAAGATGTAGGCGCGATGCGACCGGACCGGCGTCATAATGATGGCAAAGGTGACGTACGTGAAGTACACACGCGCGGGGAGAGGAAGGAGACACACAAACTAGCAATTCAATTAACTGTCCGTTTGGCACTGCGGCGCATTATAGACTAAGAGGCTCGGAGAGCATCGATCGCTCTCCAATAGTTTTCTACTCAGGTTATCGTGCATTTCGGTGAGATTTTTTTATTCTTATATTGCTGGCATGGCATGTTTCTTTTTAATGCTTTATGGATGCTTGGAATGGATTTCGGTGTTAGCCTTTAGTGTCTTTCGGTGTGTTTTTGGTTGTGTTCTGAAGGTCTTTCCCGCATGTTGTTTACCCTGTGCTTTTTGTGGCTTTTTAGTGTTTAGATAGCTCTATTACTAGACTATGTTTTAGATCACAATGATTGATGATAAAACCAAAGGCAACCAAAAACGCGAGAAAAATCGGAAAGAGTATTGAAAGAACAAT